>NW_027446078.1:5000-7500 GCF_038048845.1 Mixophyes fleayi | reverse complement strand
ACTAAGCAGGTCCGGCCCTGCTTAGCTTCCAAGATCAGACGAGATTGGGCTTGTTCAGGGTGGTGTGGCTGTAGGTATTGGTTTCCTGATGACCTACATCTCTTATATATCTCAAAACCAGGTTTGAAGGAAGCCGGAACAAGAGAGAACAAAAGAAAGCCTACAGCACCTGGTATTCCCATGTGGTGTCCCATCCAAGTACTAACCAGGCCCGACCCTGCTTAGCTTCCAAGATCAGATGAGATTGGACCTGTTCCGGGTGGTGTGGCTGTAGGTATTGGTATACTAATGACCTACATCCCTTATACATCTCAAAACCATTATTGAAGGAAGCCAAAAAAAGAGAGAAAAAAAAAAGGCCTACAGCACCTGGTATTCCCAGGTGGTCTCCCATCCAAATACTAACCAGGTCTGACCCTGCTTAGCTTCCAAGATCAGATGAGATTGCGCTTTTTTTAGTGTGGTGTGGCTGTAGGTATTGGTTTCCTAATGATCTACATATCTTATACATCTGAAAATCAGCATTGAAGGAAGCCGGAACAAGAAAGAAAAAGAAATGGCCTACAGCACCTGGTATTGCCAGTTGGTCTCCCATCCAAGTACTAACCAGGCCTGGCACTGCTTAGCTTCCAAGATCAGATGAGATTGGGCTTGTTCAGGGTGGTGTGGCTGTAGGTATTGGTGTCCTATTGACCTACATCTCTTATAATCTCAAAACCAGCATTGAAGGAAGCTGAAACAAGAGAGAAAAAAAAAAGGCCTACAGCACCTGGTATTCCCAGGTGGTCTCCCATCCAAGTACTAACCAGGTCTGACCCTGCTTAGCTTCCAAGATCAGATGAGATTGCGCTTTTTTTAGTGTGGTGTGGCTGTAGTTATTGGTTTCCTAATGATCTACATATCTTATACATCTGAAAACTAGCATTGAAGGAAGCCGGAACAAGAGAGAAAAAAAAGAAGCCCTTCAGCACCTGGTATTTCCAGGTGGTCTCCCATCCAAGCACTAACCAGGCCCAGCCCTTCTTAGCTTCCCAGATCAGACGAGATTGTGCTTGTTCAAGGTGGATTTGCTGTAGATATTGGTTTCCTAATTATCTACATCTCTTATACATCTGAAAATCAGCATTGAAGGAAGCCGGAACAAGAAAGAAAAAGAAATGGCCTACAGCACCTGGTATTGCCAGGTGGTCTCCCATCCAAGTACTAACCAGGTCTGGCCCTGCTTAACTTCCAAGATCAGACGAGATTGTGCTTTTTTTAGGGTGCTGTGGCTGTAGGTATTGGATTACTAATGAGCTACATCTCTTATACATCTGAAAACCAGCATTGAAGGAAGCAGGAACAAGAGAGAAAAAAAAAGGCCTACAGCACCTGGTATTCTCAGGTGGTCTCCCATCCAAGTACTAACCAGGCCTGGCCCTGCTTCGCTTCCAAGATCAGACGAGATTGGGCTTGTTCAGGGTGGTGTGGCTGTAGGTATTGGTATTCTAATGAACTACATCTCTTATATATCTCAAAACCAGCATTGAAGGAAGCCGGAACAAGAGAGGAAAAAAAAAAAAGGCCTACAGCACCTGGTATTCCCAGGTGGTCTCCCATCCAAGTACTAACCAGTCCCAGCCCTGCTTAGCTTCCAAGATCAGATGAGATTATGCTTGTTCAGGGTGGTGTGGCTGTAGGTATTGTTTTCTTATTGACCTACATCTCTTATACATCTCAAAACCAGCATTGAAGGAAGCCGGAACAAGACAGAAAAAAAAAAGGCCTACAGCACCTGGTATTCCCTGGTGGTCTCGCATCCAAGTACTAACTAGGCCTGGCCCTGCTTAGCTTCCAAGATCAGACGAGATTGGGCTTGTTCAGCTTGGTGTGGCTGTAGGAATTGATTTCTTATTGACCTACATCTCTTATACATCTCAAAACCAGCATTGAAGGAAGCCGGAACAAGAGAGAAAAAAAAAAAGGCCTACAGCACCTGGTATTCTCAGGTGGTCTCCCATCCAAGTACAAACCAGGCCCAGCCCTGCTTAGCTTCCAAGATCAGACGAGATTGGGCTTGTTCAGGGTGGGGGGGTGTAGGTATTGGTATTCTAATGAACTACATCTCTTATACATCTCAAAACCAGCATTGAAGGAAGCCGGAACAAGAGAGAAAAAAAAAGGCCTACAGCACCTGGTATTCCAAGGTGGTCTCCCATCCAAGAAATAAGCAGGTCTGGCCCTGCTTAGCTTCCAAGATCAGACGAGATTGGGCTTGTTCAGGGTGGTGTGGCTGTAGGTATTGGTTTCATGATGACCTACATCTCTTATATATCTCAAAACCAGGTTTGAAGGAAGCCGGAACAAGAGAGAACAAAAAAGGCCTACAGCACCTGTTATTCCTATGTGGTCTCCCACCCAAGTACTAACCAGGCCCGACCCTGCTTGGCTTCCAAGATCAGATGAGATTGGGCCTGTTCCGGGTGGTGTGGCTGTAGGTATTGGTATTCTAATGACCTAC
>NW_027446077.1:0-91276 GCF_038048845.1 Mixophyes fleayi | reverse complement strand
TAATCAGGAATTGAATCATGAATCATGAATCGAATCATGAATCATGAATTATGAATCATGAATTGAATCATGAATCATGAATCATGAATCATAAATTGAATCATGAATCATGAATTGAATCATGAATTGAATCAATAATCATGAATCATGAATTGAATCATGAATCATGAATCATGAATTAAATCATGAATCATGAATCGAATCATGAATCATGAATTGAATCATGAATCATGAATCATGAATCATGAATTGAATCATGAATCATGAATCGAATCATGAATCATGAATCGAATCATGAATCATGAATTGAATCATGAATCATGAATCATGAATTGAAGCATGAATCATGACTCATGAATCGAATCATGAATCATGAATTATGAATCATGAATTGAATCATGAATCATGAATCATAATTCATAAATTGAATCATGAATCATGAATTGAATCATGAATTGAATCATTAATCATGAATTGAAATCATAAATCATGAATCATGAATTGAATCATGAATCATGAATCAAATCATGAATCATGAATTGAATCATGAATCATGAATCAAATCATGAATCATGAATTGAATCATGAATCATGAATCATGAATCATGAATTGAATAATGAATCATGAAATTAATTATGAATCATGAATCGAATCATGAATCATGAATTATGAATCATGAAATTAATTATGAAACATGATTTATGAATCATGAATCATGAATTGAATCATGAATCAGGAATTGAATCATGAATCAGGAATTGAATCATGAATCATGAATTGAATCATTAATCATGAATCATGAATCATGAATTGAATCATGAATTGAATCATGAATCATGAATCGAAACATGAATCATAAATTGAATCATGAATCATGAATCATGAATCAAATCATGAATCATGAATTGAATAATGAATCATGAAATTAATTATGAATCATGAATCGAATCATGAATCATGAATTATGAATCATGAAGTGAATCATGAATCATGAATTGAATTTTGAATCAAGAATCATGAATCATGAATTGAATCATGAATCATGAATCGAATCATGAATCATGAATCGAATCATGAATCATGAATTGAATCATGAATCATGAATCATGAATTGAAGCATGAATCATGAATCATGAATCGAATCATGAATCATGAATTATGAATCATGAATTGAATCATGAATCATGAATCATGAATCATAAATTGAATCATGAATCATGAATTGAATCATGAATTGAATCAATAATCATGAATCATGAATTGAATCATGAATCATGAATCATGAATTGAATCATGAATCATGAATCAAATCATGAATCATGAATTGAATCATGAATCATGAATCATGAATCATGAATTGAATAATGAATCATTAATTATGAATCATGAAGTGAATCATGAATCAGGAATTGAATCATGAATCAGGAATTGAAATCATGAATCATGAATTGAATCATGAATCATAAATTGAATCATGAATTGAATCATGAATCATGAATCATGAATTGAATCATGAATCATGAATCATGAATCATGAATTGAATAATGAATCATGAAATTAATTATGAATCATGAATCGAATCATGAATCATGAATTGAATCATGAATCATGAATCATGAATCGAATCATGAATCATGAATTATGAATCATGAATTGAATCATGAATCATGAATCATGAATCATAAATTGAATCATGAATCATGAATTGAATCATGAATTGAATCATTAATCATGAATCATGAATTGAATCATGAATCATGAATCATGAATTGAATCATGAATCATGAATCGAATCATGAATCATGAATTGAATCATGAATCATGAATCAAATCATGAATCATGAATTGAATCATGAATCATGAATCATGAATCATGAATTGAATAATGAATCATGAAATTAATTATGAATCATGAATCGAATCATGAATCATGAATTATGAATCATGAAGTGAATCATGAAACATGATTTATGAATCATGAATTGAATCATGAAACATGATTTATGAATCATGAATCAGGAATTGAATCATGAATCAGGAATTGAATCATGAATCAGGAATTGAATCATGAATCATGAATTGAATCATTAATCATGAATCATGAATCATGAATTGAATCATGAATTGAATCATGAATCATGAATCATGAATCATGAATTGAATCATAAATCATTATTCATGAATCATGAATTGAATCATGAATTGAATCATGAATCATGAATCGAATCATGAATCATAAATTGAATCATGAATCATGAATCATGAATTGAAGCATGAATCATGAATCATGAATCGAATCATGAATCATGAATCATGAATTGAATCATTAATCATGAATCATGAATCATGATTTGAATCATGAATTGAATCATGAATCATGAATCGAATCATGAATCATGAATCGAATCATGAATCATGAATTGAATCATGAATCATGAATCATGAATTGAAACATGAGTCATGAATCATGAATCGAATCATGAATCATGAATCGAATCATGAATCATGAATTGAATCATGAATCATGAATTGAAGCATGAATCATGAATCATGAATCAAATCATGAATTGAATCATGAATTGAATCATGAATCATGAATTGAATCATGAATCATGAATCATGAATGATGAATCATGAATCATGAATCATGAGTTGAATCATGAATCATGAATTATGAATCATGAATTGAAATCATGAATCATGAATTGAATCATGAATCATGATTCATGAATCATCAAATCATGAATTGAATCATGAATTGAATCATAAGTCATAAATTGGATCATAAATCATGAATCATGAATCATGAATCATAAATTGAATCATGAATCATGAATTGAATCATGAATTGAATCATGAATCATGAATCATGAATTGAATCATGAATCATGAATCATGAATCGAATCATGAATCATGAATTGAATCATGAATCATGAATAGTGAATTGAATCATGAATCATGAATCGAATCATGAATCATGAATTGAATCATGAATCATGAATCATGAATCATGAATTAAAATAATGAATCATGAAATGAATTATGAATCATGTATCCAATCATGAATCATGAATTATGAATCATGAATTGAATCATGAATCATGAATTATGAATCATGAATCATGAATTGAATCATGAATCATGTATTGAATCAGGAATCATGAATTAAATCATGAATCATGATTCATGATTCATATATCATGAATCATGAATCATGAATTGAATCATGAATCATGAATTATGAATCATGAATTGAATCATGAATCATGAATTGAATCATTAATCATGAATCATGATTCATGAATTGAATCATGAATTATGAATGGAATCATGAATCATATCATGATTCATGAATCATGAATCATGAATCATGAATCATTGAATTATGAATCATGAAATTAATCATGAATCATGAATTGAATCATGAATCATGAATTGATTTACTAATCATGAATTGAATCATGAATCATGAATTATGAATCATGAATTTAATCATGAATCATGAATTATGAATCATGAATTGAATCATGAATCATGAATCATGAATTGAATCATGATTGAATCATGAATCATGAATCAAGAATCATGAATTGAATCATGAATCATGAATCATGAATTGAATCATTAATCATGAATCATGAATTGAATCATGAATCATGAATCATAAATCGAATCATGAATCATGAATTGAATCAGGATTGGAATCATGAATTGAATCATGAATCATGAATTGAATCATGAATCATGAATCCTGAATCATGAATTGAATCATGAATCATGAATTATGAATCATGAATCATGAATCCTGAATCATGAATTGAATCATGAATCATGAATTATGAATCATGAATTGAATCATGAATTATGAATTGAATCAGGATTCGAATCATAAATTGAATCATGAATCATGAATTGAATGATGAATTATGAATCAGTGAATTGAATCATGAATCATGAATTGAATCATGAATCATGAATTATGAATCATGAATTGAATCATGAATTATGAATTGAATCAGGATTCGAATCATAATTGAAGCATGAATCATGAATCATGAATCGAATCATGAATCATGAATTATGATTCATGAATTGAATCATGAATCATGAATCATGAATCATAAATTGAATCATGAATCATGAATTGAATCATGAATTGTAATCATTAATCATGAATCATGAATTGAATCATGAATCATGAATCATGAATTGAATCATGAATCATGAATCGAATCATGAATCATGAATTGAATCATGAATCATGAATTGAATCATGAATCATGAATCAAATCATGAATCATGAATTGAATCATGAATCATGAATCATGAATCATGATTGAATAATGAATCATGAAATGTAATTATGAATCATGAATCGAATCATGAATCATGAATTATGAATCATGAAGTGAATCATGAAACATGATTTATGAATCATGAATCATGAATTGAATCATGAATCAGGAATTGAATCATGAATCAGGAATTGAATCATGAATCAGGAATTGAATCATGAATCAGGAATTGAATCATGAATCATGATTCATGATTCATATATCATGAATCATGAATCATGAATTGAATCATGAATCATGAATTATGAATCATGAATTGAATTATGAATCATGAATCATGAATTGAATCATAAATCATTAATCACGAATCATGAATCATGAATTGAATCATGAATCATGAATTGAATCATTAATCGTGAATCATGAATTGAATCATGAATTGAATCATGAATCATGAATCGAATCATGAATCATAAATTGAATCATGAATCATGAATCATGAATTGAAGCATGAATCATGAATCATGAATCGAATCATGAATCATGAATCATGAATTGAATCATTAATCATGAATCATGAATCATGATTTGAATCATGAATTGAATCATGAATCATGAATCGAATCATGAATCATGAATTGAATCATGAATCATGAATCATGAATTGAAGCATGAATCATGAATCATGAATCGAATCATGAATTGAATCATGAATTGAATCATGAATCATGAATCGAATCATGAATCATGAATTGAATCATGAATCATGAATTGAAGCATGAATCATGAATCATGAATCATGAATGATGAATCATGAATCATGAATTGAATCATGAATCATGAATTATGAATCATGAATTGAATCATGAATCATGATTCATGAATCACGAATCATGAATTGAATCATAAGTCATGAATTGAATCATAAATCATGAATAATGAATCATGAATCATAAATTGAATCATGAATCATGAATTGAATCATGAATTGAATCATGAATCATGAATCATGAATTGAATCATGAATCATGAATCATGAATCGAATCATGAATCATGAATTGAATCATGAATCATGAATCATGAATTGAATCATGAATCATGAATCGAATCATGAATCATGAATTGAATCATGAATCATGAATCATGAATCATGAATCATGAATTAAATAATGAATCATGAAATGAATTATGAATCATGAATCAAATCATGAATCATGAATTATGAATCATGAATTGAATCATGAATCATGAATTATGAATCATGAATCATGAATTGAATCATGAATCATGTATTGAATCATGAATCATGAATTAAATCATGAATCATGATTCATGATTCATATATCATGAATCATGAATCATGAATTATGAATCATGAATTAAATTATGAATCATGAATTGAATCATGAATCATGAATCATGAATCATGAATTGAATCATGAATCATTATTCATGAATCATGAATCATGAATTGAATCATGAATCATGAATTGAATCATGAATCATGAATCATGAATCATGAATTGAATCATGAATTATGAATGGAATCATGAATTGAATCAAGAATTGAATCATGAATCATGAATCATGAATTGAATCATGAATCATGAATCATGAATCATATCATGATTCATGAATCATGAATCATGAATCATGAATCATGAATTATGAATCATGAAATGAATCATGAATCATGAATTGAATCATATATCATGAATCCTAAATTGAATCATGAATTGAATCATGAATCATGAATTGAATCAGGAATCGAATCATGAATTGAATCATGAATCATGAATTGAATCATGAATCATGAATTGAATCATGAATTGAATCATGAATCATGAATTGAATCATGAATCATGAATTATGAATTATGAAATTAATCATGAATCATGAATTGAATCATAAATCATGAATTGAATCAGGAATCGAATCATGAATTGAATCATGAATCATGAATTGAATCATGAATCATGAATTGAATCATGAATTGAATCATGAGTCATGAATTGAATCATGAATCATGAATCATGAATTGATTTACTAATCATGAATTGAATCATGAATTATGAATTATGAATCATGAATTTTAATCATGAATCATGAATTATGAATCATGAATTGAATCATGAATCATGAATCATGAATTGAATCATGAATTGAATCATGAATCATGAATCAAGAATCATGAATTGAATCATGAATCGTGAATCATGAATCGAATCATGAATCATGAATTGAATCATGAATCATGAATCATGAATTGAATCATTAATCATGAATCATGAATTGAATCATGAATCATGAATCATAAATCGAATCATGAATTGAATCAGGATTCGAATCATGAATTGAATCATGAATCATGATTGAATCATGAATCATGAATCCTGAATCATGAATTGAATCATGAATCATGAATTATGAATCATGAATTATGAATTGAATCAGGATTCGAATCATAAATTGAATCATGAATCATGAATTGAATGATGAATTATGAATCATGAATTGAATCATGAATCATGA
This sequence comes from Mixophyes fleayi, assembly GCF_038048845.1. Lineage (NCBI taxonomy): Eukaryota > Metazoa > Chordata > Amphibia > Anura > Limnodynastidae > Mixophyes > Mixophyes fleayi. The sequence continues at coordinate 84,445 of NW_027446077.1, read as the reverse complement.
ATTGAATCATGAATCATGAATCATGAATCATGAATCATGAATCATGAATTGAATCATGAATCATGAATTATGAATCATGAATTGAATCATGAATTATGAATTGAATCAGGATTGGAATCATAAATTGAATCATGAATCATGAATTGAATGATGAATTATGAATCATGAATTGAATCATGAATCATGAATTGAATCATGAATCATGAATCATGAATGATAAATCATGAATCATGAATTGAATCATGAATCATGAATTGAATCATGAATTGAATCATGATTAATGAATCATGAATTGAATCATGAATCATGAATCATGAATCGAATCATGAATCATGAATTGAATCATGAATCATGAATCATGAATTGAATCATGATCATGAATCGAATCATGAATCATGATTGAATCATGAATCATGAATCATGAATCATGAATTAAATAATGAATCATGGAATCGAATCATGAATTATGAATCATGAATTGAATCATTAATCATGAATTATGAATCATGAATCATGAATTGAATCATGATCATGAATTAAATCATGAATCATGATTCATGATTCATATATCATGAATCATGAATCATGAATTGAATCATGAATCATGAATTATGAATCATGAATTGAATTATGAATCATGAATCATGAATCATGAATTGAATCATAAATCATTATTCATGAATCATGAATTGAATCATGAATTATGAATGGAATCATGAATCATGAATTGAATCATGAATTGAATCATGATTCATGAATCATGAAATGAATCATGAATCATGAATTGAATCATATATCATGAATCCTAAATTGAATCATGAATTGAATCATGAATTGAATCATGAATCATGAATAATGAATTGAATCATGAATCATGAATTGAATCATGAATCATGAATCATGAATCATGAATTGAATTATAAATCATGAATCATGAATCGAGTCATGAATCATGGATCATGAATTTAATCATGAATCATGAATCGAATCATGAATCATGAATTGAATTATGAATCATAAATCATGGAATCAAATCCTAAATCATGAATCATAAATTATGAATCATGAATTGAATCATGAATTGAATCATGAATTGAATCATGAATCATGAATTGAATCATGAATCATGAATCATAAATCGAATCATGAATCATGAATTGAATCATGAATCGAATCATTAATTGAGTCATGAATCATGAATTGAATCATGAATCATGAATCATGAATTAAATAATGAATTATGAATTATGAATTAAATCATGAATCATGAATCATGAATCATGAATTGAATCATAAATCATGAATCATGAATCATGAATTGAATCATGAATCATATATTGAATCATGAATCATGAATCATGAATTGAATCATGAATCATGAATTGAATCATGAATCATGAATCATGAATCATAAATTGAATCATGAATCATGAATCATGATTCATGAATTGAATCATGAATCATATATTGAATCATGAATCATGAATCATGAATTGAATCATGAATCATGAATCGAATCATGAATCATGAATCATGAATTATGAATTGAATTGAGAATCATGAATCATGAATTGAATCATGAATCATGAATCATGAATTGAATCATGAATCATGAATCATAAATCGAATCATGAATCATAAATTGAATCAGGATTCGAATCATGAATTAAATCATGAATCATGAATTGAATGATGAATCATGAATCTTGAATCATGAATCATGAATTTGAATCATGAATCATGAATTATGTAATCATGAATTGAATCATGAATCATGAATTGAATCATGAATCATGAATCATGAATTGAATTATAAATCATGAATCAAGAATCGAGTCATGAATCATGGATCATGAATTTAATCATGAATCATGAATCGAATCATGAATCATGATATGAATCATGAATTGAATCATGAATCATGAATTATGAATCATGAATTGATTTTTGAATCATTAATCATGAATCACGAATCATGATCTGAATCATGAATCGACTCATGAATTGGGTCTTGAATCATGAATTGAATCATGAATTGAATCATGTATCATGAATTGAATCATGAATCATGAATCATGAATCATGAATCATGAATTGAATCATGAATCATGAATTATGAATCATGAATTGAATCATGAATCATGATTCATGAATCACGAATCATGAATTGAATCATGAATTGAATCATAAGTCATGAATTGAATCATAAATCATGAATCATAAATTGAATCATGAATCATGAATTGAATCATGAATTGAATCATGAATCATGTAATATGAATTGAATCATGAATCATGAATCATGAATCGAATCATGAATCATGAATTGAATCATGAATCATGAATCATGAATTGAATCATGAATCATGAATCGAATCATGAATCATGAATTAAATAATGAATCATGAATCATGAATCATGAATTAAATAATGAATAATGAAATGAATTATGAATCATGAATCGAATCATGAATCATGAATTATGAATCATGAATTGAATCATGAATCATGAATTATGAATCATGAATCATGAATTGAATCATGAATCATGTATTGAATCATGAATCATGAATTGAATCATGAATCATGAATTATGAATCATGAATTGAAGTATGAATCATAAATCATGAAATCATGAATTGAATCATAAATCATTATTCATGAATCATGAATCATGAATTGAATCATGAATTATGAATGGAATCATAAATCATGAATTTGAATCATGAATTGAATCATGAATTATAAATGGAATCATAAATCATGAATTGAATCATGAATTGAATCATGAATCATGAATTGAATCATGAATCATGAATCATGAATTGAATCATGAATCATGAATCATGAATCATGAATTATGAATCATGAAATGAATCATGAATCATTGAATTGAATCATATATCATGAATTGAATCATATATCATGAATCCTAAATTGAATCATGAATTGAATCATGAATTGAATCATGAATCATGAATTGAATCATGAATCATGAATTGAATCAGGAATCGAATCATGAATTGAATCATGAATCATGAATTGAATCATGAATTGAATCATGAATCATGAATTGAATCATGAATCATGAATTATGAATTATGAAATTAATCATGAATCATGAATTATGAGTCATGAATTGAATCATGAATCATGAATCATGAATTGATTTACTAATCATGAATTGAATCATGAATCATGAATTAATGAGTCATGAATTTAATCATGAATCATGAATTATGAATCATGAATTGAATCATGAATCATGAATCATGAATTGAATCATGAATTGAATCATGAATCATGAATCATGAATTGAATCATGAATCATGAATCATGAATTGAATCATTAATCATGAATCATGAATTGAATCATGAATCATGAATCATAAATCGAATCATGAATCATGAATTGAATCAGGATTCGAATCATGAATTGAATCAGGATTCGAATCATGAATTGAATCATGAATCATGAATTGAATCATTAATCATGAATCCTGAATCATGAATTGAATCATGAATCATGAATTATGAATCATGAATTGAAACATGAATTATGAATTGAATCAGGATTCGAATCATAAATTGAATCATGAATCATGAATTGAATCATGAATTATGAATCATGAATTGAATCATGAATCATGAATTGAATCATGAATCATGAATGATGAATGATGAATCATGAATCATGAATTGAATCATGAATCATGAATTATGAATCATGAATTGAGAATTAAATCAGGAATCGAATCATGAATTGAATCATGCATCATGAATTGAATCATGAATCATGAATTGAATCATGAATTGAATCATGAATTATGAATTATGAAATTAATCATGAATCATGAATTATGAGTCATGAATTGAATCATGAATCATGAATCATGAATTGATTTACTAATCATGAATTGAATCATGAATCATGAATTATGAATCATGAATTTAATCATGAATCATGAATTATGAATCATGAATTGAATCATGAATCATGAATCATGAATTGAATCATGAATTGAATCATGAATCATGAATCAAGAATTATGAATTGAATCATGAATCGTGAATCATGAATCGAATCATGAATCATGAATTGAATCATGAATCATGAATCATGAATTGAATCATGAATCATGAATCCTGAATCATGAATTGAATCATGAATCATGAATTATGAATCATGAATTGAATCATGAATTATGAATTGAATCAGGATTCGAATCATAAATTGAATCATGAATCATGAATTGAATGATGAATTATAAATCATGAATTGAATCATGAATCATGAATTGAATCATGAATCATGAATCATGAATGATGAATCATGAATCATGAATTGAATCATGAATCATGCATTATGAATCATGAATTGAATCATGAATTATACATTGAATCAGGATTCGAATCATGAATTGAATCATGAATCATGAATTGAATCATGAATAATGAATCATGAATCATGAATCATGAATCATGAATTGAATCATGAATCATGAATTATGAATCATGAATTGAATCATAAATCATGAATCATGAATCATAAATTGAATCATGAATCATGAATTGAATCATGAATTGAATCATGATTAATGAATCATGAATTGAATCATGAATCATGAATCATGAATCGAATCATGAATCATGAATTGAATCATGAATCATGAATCGAATCATGAATCATGAATTGAATCATGAATCATGAATCATGAATCATGAATTAAATACTGAATCATGAAATTAATTATGAATCATGAATCGAATCATGAATTATGAATCATGAATTGAATCATGAATCATGAATTATGAATCATGAATCATGAATTGAATCATGAATCATGAATTAAATCATGAATCATGATTCATGATTCATATATCATGAATCATGAATTGAATCATGAATCATGAATTATGAATCATGAATTGAATCATGAATCATGAATTGAATCATGAATCATGAATTGAATCATGAATCATGAATCATGAATCATGAATTATGAATCATGAAATGAATCATGAATCATGAATTGAATCATATATCATGAATTGAATCATATATCATGAATCCTAAATTGAATCATGAATTGAATCATGAATTGAATCATGAATCATGAATTGAATCATGAATCATGAATTGAATCAGGAATCGAATCATGAATTGAATCATGAATCATGAATTGAATCATGAATTGAATCATGAATCATGAATTGAATCATGAATCATGAATTATGAATTATGAAATTAATCATGAATCATGAATTATGAGTCATGAATTGAATCATGAATCATGAATCATGAATTGATTTACTAATCATGAATTGAATCATGAATCATGAATTATGAGTCATGAATTTAATCATGAATCATGAATTATGAATCATGAATTGAATCATGAATCATGAATCATGAATTGAATCATGAATTGAATCATGAATCATGAATCATGAATTGAATCATGAATCATGAATCATGAATTGAATCATTAATCATGAATCATGAATTGAATCATGAATCATGAATCATAAATCGAATCATGAATCATGAATTGAATCAGGATTCGAATCATGAATTGAATCAGGATTCGAATCATGAATTGAATCATGAATCATGAATTGAATCATTAATCATGAATCCTGAATCATGAATTGAATCATGAATCATGAATTATGAATCATGAATTGAAACATGAATTATGAATTGAATCAGGATTCGAATCATAAATTGAATCATGAATCATGAATTGAATCATGAATTATGAATCATGAATTGAATCATGAATCATGAATTGAATCATGAATCATGAATGATGAATGATGAATCATGAATCATGAATTGAATCATGAATCATGAATTATGAATCATGAATTGAGAATTAAATCAGGAATCGAATCATGAATTGAATCATGAATCATGAATTGAATCATGAATCATGAATTGAATCATGAATTGAATCATGAATTATGAATTATGAAATTAATCATGAATCATGAATTATGAGTCATGAATTGAATCATGAATCATGAATCATGAATTGATTTACTAATCATGAATTGAATCATGAATCATGAATTATGAATCATGAATTTAATCATGAATCATGAATTATGAATCATGAATTGAATCATGAATCATGAATCATGAATTGAATCATGAATTGAATCATGAATCATGAATCAAGAATTATGAATTGAATCATGAATCGTGAATCATGAATCGAATCATGAATCATGAATCATGAATTGAATCATGAATCATGAATCATGAATTGAATCATGAATCATGAATCCTGAATCATGAATTGAATCATGAATCATGAATTATGAATCATGAATTGAATCATGAATTATGAATTGAATCAGGATTCGAATCATAAATTGAATCATGAATCATGAATTGAATGATGAATTATAAATCATGAATTGAATCATGAATCATGAATTGAATCATGAATCATGAATCATGAATGATGAATCATGAATCATGAATTGAATCATGAATCATGCATTATGAATCATGAATTGAATCATGAATTATACATTGAATCAGGATTCGAATCATGAATTGAATCATGAATCATGAATTGAATCATGAATAATGAATCATGAATCATGAATCATGAATCATGAATTGAATCATGAATCATGAATTATGAATCATGAATTGAATCATAAATCATGAATCATGAATCATAAATTGAATCATGAATCATGAATTGAATCATGAATTGAATCATGATTAATGAATCATGAATTGAATCATGAATCATGAATCATGAATCGAATCATGAATCATGAATTGAATCATGAATCATGAATCGAATCATGAATCATGAATTGAATCATGAATCATGAATCATGAATCATGAATTAAATACTGAATCATGAAATTAATTATGAATCATGAATCGAATCATGAATTATGAATCATGAATTGAATCATGAATCATGAATTATGAATCATGAATCATGAATTGAATCATGAATCATGAATTAAATCATGAATCATGATTCATGATTCATATATCATGAATCATGAATTGAATCATGAATCATGAATTATGAATCATGAATTGAATTATGAATCATGAATTATGAATCATGAATTGAATCATAAATCATGAATCATGAATCATAAATTGAATCATGAATCATGAATTGAATCATGAATTGAATCATGATTAATGAATCATGAATTGAATCATGAATCATGAATCATGAATCGAATCATGAATCATGAATTGAATCATGAATCATGAATCGAATCATGAATCATGAATCATGAATCATGAATTAAATAATGAATCATGAAATGAATTATGAATCATGAATCGAATCATGAATTATGAATCATGAATTGAATCATGAATCATGAATTATGAATCACGAATCATGAATTGAATCATGAATCATGAATTATGAATCATGAATTGAATTATGAATCATGAATCATGAATCATGAATTGAATCATAAATCATTATTCATGAATCATGAATCATGAATTGAATCATGAATCATGAATTAAATCATTAATCATGAATAATGAATCATGAATTGAATCATGAATTATGAATGGAATCATGAATCATGAATTGAATCATGAATTGAATCATGAATCATGAATCATGAAATGAATCATGAATCATGAATTGAATCATATATCATGAATCGTAAATTGAATCATGAATTGAATCATGAATTGAATCATGAATCATGAAAAATGAATTGAATCATGAATCATGAATTGAATCATGAATCATGAATCATGAATCATGAATTGAATTATAAATCATGAATCATGAATCGAGTCATGAATCATGGATCATGAATTTAATCATGAATCATGAATTGAATTATGAATCATAAATCATGAATCAAATCCTAAATCATGAATCATGAATTATGAATCATGAATTGAATCATGAATTGAATCATGAATTGAATCATGAATCATGAATTGAATCATGAATCATGAATCATGAATTGAATCATGAATCATGAATCATAAATCGAATCATGAATCATAAATTGAATCAGGATTCGAATCATGAATTAAATCATGAATCATGAATTGAATGATGAATCATGAATCTTGAATCATGAATCATGAATTGAATCATGAATCATGAATTATGAATCATGAATTGAATCATGAATCATGAATTGAATCATGAATCATGAATCATGAATTGAATTATAAATCATGAATCAAGAATCGAGTCATGAATCATGGATCATGAATTTAATCATGAATCATGAATCGAATCATGAATCATGAATTGAATCATGAATTGAATCATGAATCATGAATTATGAATCATGAATTGATTTTTGAATCATTAATCATGAATCACGAATCATGATCTGAATCATGAATCGACTCATGAATTGGGTCTTGAATCATGAATTGAATCATGAATTGAATCATGTATCATGAATTGAATCATGAATCATGAATCATGAATCATGAATCATGAATTGAATCATGAATCATGAATTATGAATCATGAATTGAATCATGAATCATGATTCATGAATCACGAATCATGAATTGAATCATGAATTGAATCATAAGTCATGAATTGAATCATAAATCATGAATCATAAATTGAATCATGAATCATGAATTGAATCATGAATTGAATCATGAATCATGTAATATGAATTGAATCATGAATCATGAATCATGAATCGAATCATGAATCATGAATTGAATCATGAATCATGAATCATGAATTGAATCATGAATCATGAATCGAATCATGAATCATGAATTAAATAATGAATCATGAATCATGAATCATGAATTAAATAATGAATAATGAAATGAATTATGAATCATGAATCGAATCATGAATCATGAATTATGAATCATGAATTGAATCATGAATCATGAATTATGAATCATGAATCATGAATTGAATCATGAATCATGTATTGAATCATGAATCATGAATTGAATCATGAATCATGAATTATGAATCATGAATTGAAGTATGAATCATAAATCATGAATCATGAATTGAATCATAAATCATTATTCATGAATCATGAATCATGAATTGAATCATGAATTATGAATGGAATCATAAATCATGAATTGAATCATGAATTGAATCATGAATTATAAATGGAATCATAAATCATGAATTGAATCATGAATTGAATCATGAATCATGAATTGAATCATGAATCATGAATCATGAATTGAATCATGAATCATGAATCATGAATCATGAATTATGAATCATGAAATGAATCATGAATCATGAATTGAATCATATATCATGAATTGAATCATATATCATGAATCCTAAATTGAATCATGAATTGAATCATGAATTGAATCATGAATCATGAATTGAATCATGAATCATGAATTGAATCAGGAATCGAATCATGAATTGAATCATGAATCATGAATTGAATCATGAATTGAATCATGAATCATGAATTGAATCATGAATCATGAATTATGAATTATGAAATTAATCATGAATCATGAATTATGAGTCATGAATTGAATCATGAATCATGAATCATGAATTGATTTACTAATCATGAATTGAATCATGAATCATGAATTATGAGTCATGAATTTAATCATGAATCATGAATTATGAATCATGAATTGAATCATGAATCATGAATCATGAATTGAATCATGAATTGAATCATGAATCATGAATCATGAATTGAATCATGAATCATGAATCATGAATTGAATCATTAATCATGAATCATGAATTGAATCATGAATCATGAATCATAAATCGAATCATGAATCATGAATTGAATCAGGATTCGAATCATGAATTGAATCAGGATTCGAATCATGAATTGAATCATGAATCATGAATTGAATCATTAATCATGAATCCTGAATCATGAATTGAATCATGAATCATGAATTATGAATCATGAATTGAAAAATGAATTATGAATTGAATCAGGATTCGAATCATAAATTGAATCATGAATCATGAATTGAATCATGAATTATGAATCATGAATTGAATCATGAATCATGAATTGAATCATGAATCATGAATGATGAATGATGAATCATGAATCATGAATTGAATCATGAATCATGAATTATGAATCATGAATTGAGAATTAAATCAGGAATCGAATCATGAATTGAATCATGAATCATGAATTGAATCATGAATCATGAATTGAATCATGAATTGAATCATGAATTATGAATTATGAAATTAATCATGAATCATGAATTATGAGTCATGAATTGAATCATGAATCATGAATCATGAATTGATTTACTAATCATGAATTGAATCATGAATCATGAATTATGAATCATGAATTTAATCATGAATCATGAATTATGAATCATGAATTGAATCATGAATCATGAATCATGAATTGAATCATGAATTGAATCATGAATCATGAATCAAGAATTATGAATTGAATCATGAATCGTGAATCATGAATCGAATCATGAATCATGAATCATGAATTGAATCATGAATCATGAATCATGAATTGAATCATGAATCATGAATCCTGAATCATGAATTGAATCATGAATCATGAATTATGAATCATGAATTGAATCATGAATTATGAATTGAATCAGGATTCGAATCATAAATTGAATCATGAATCATGAATTGAATGATGAATTATAAATCATGAATTGAATCATGAATCATGAATTGAATCATGAATCATGAATCATGAATGATGAATCATGAATCATGAATTGAATCATGAATCATGCATTATGAATCATGAATTGAATCATGAATTATACATTGAATCAGGATTCGAATCATGAATTGAATCATGAATCATGAATTGAATCATGAATCATGAATTATGAATCATGAATTGAATCATAAATCATGAATCATGAATCATAAATTGAATCATGAATCATGAATTGAATCATGAATTGAATCATGATTAATGAATCATGAATTGAATCATGAATCATGAATCATGAATCGAATCATGAATCATGAATTGAATCATGAATCATGAATCGAATCATGAATCATGAATTGAATCATGAATCATGAATCATGAATCATGAATTAAATACTGAATCATGAAATTAATTATGAATCATGAATCGAATCATGAATTATGAATCATGAATTGAATCATGAATCATGAATTATGAATCATGAATCATGAATTGAATCATGAATCATGAATTAAATCATGAATCATGATTCATGATTCATATATCATGAATCATGAATTGAATCATGAATCATGAATTATGAATCATGAATTGAATTATGAATCATGAATTATGAATCATGAATTGAATCATAAATCATGAATCATGAATCATAAATTGAATCATGAATCATGAATTGAATCATGAATTGAATCATGATTAATGAATCATGAATTGAATCATGAATCATGAATCATGAATCGAATCATGAATCATGAATTGAATCATGAATCATGAATCGAATCATGAATCATGAATCATGAATCATGAATTAAATAATGAATCATGAAATGAATTATGAATCATGAATCGAATCATGAATTATGAATCATGAATTGAATCATGAATCATGAATTATGAATCACGAATCATGAATTGAATCATGAATCATGAATTATGAATCATGAATTGAATTATGAATCATGAATCATGAATCATGAATTGAATCATAAATCATTATTCATGAATCATGAATCATGAATTGAATCATGAATCATGAATTAAATCATTAATCATGAATAATGAATCATGAATTGAATCATGAATTATGAATGGAATCATGAATCATGAATTGAATCATGAATTGAATCATGAATCATGAATCATGAAATGAATCATGAATCATGAATTGAATCATATATCATGAATCGTAAATTGAATCATGAATTGAATCATGAATTGAATCATGAATCATGAAAAATGAATTGAATCATGAATCATGAATTGAATCATGAATCATGAATCATGAATCATGAATTGAATTATAAATCATGAATCATGAATCGAGTCATGAATCATGGATCATGAATTTAATCATGAATCATGAATTGAATTATGAATCATAAATCATGAATCAAATCCTAAATCATGAATCATGAATTATGAATCATGAATTGAATCATGAATTGAATCATGAATTGAATCATGAATCATGAATTGAATCATGAATCATGAATCATGAATTAAATCATGAATTCTGAATTATGAATTAAATCATGAATCATGAATCATGAATCATGAATTGAATCATGAATCATGAATCATGAATCATGAATTGAATCATGAATCATATATTGAATCATGAATCATGAATCATGAATTGAATCATGAATCATGAATCATGAATTGAATCATGAATCATGAATCATGAATCATAAATTGAATCATAAATCATGAATCATGATTCATGAATTGAATCATGAATCATGAATCATGAATCGAATCATGAATCATGAATCATGAATTATGAATTGAATTGAGAATCATGAATCATGAATTGAATCATGAATCATGAATCATGAATTGAATCATGAATCATGAATCATAAATCGAATCATGAATCATAAATTGAATCAGGATTTGAATCATGAATTAAATCATGAATCATGAATCATGAATTGAATCATGAATCATGAATCATAAATCGAATCATGAATCATAAATTGAATCAGGATTCGAATCATGAATTAAATCATGAATCATGAATTAAATGATGAATCATGAATCTTGAATCATGAATCATGAATTGAATCATGAATCATGAATTCTGAATCATGAATTGAATCATGAATCATGAATTTAATCATGAATCATGAATCGAATCATTAATCATGAATTGAATCATGAATTGAACCATGAATCATGAATTATGAATCATGAATTGATTTATGAATCATTAATCATGAATCATGAATCATAAATTGAATCATGAATCATGATCTGAATCATGAATCGACTCATGAATTGGGTCTTGAATCATGAATTGAATCATGAATCGAATAATGAATCATGAATCATGAATCGAATCATAAATCATGAATTGAATCATGAATCATGAATTGCGTCATAAATCAGGAATCATGAATCGAATAATGAATCATGAATCATGAATCGAATCATAAATGATGAATTGAATCATGAATCATGAATTGAGTCATGAATCAGGAATCATGAATCGAATCATGAATCATGAATCATGAATCGAATCATTAATTGAATCATGAATCATGAATCATGAATCAAATCATGAATCATGAATTGAATCATGAATTATGAATCGAATCATGAATTGAATCTTGAATCATGAATCATGAATTGAATCATGAATCATGATTAATGAATTGAATCATGAATCATAAATCATGAATCGAATCATGAATCATGAATTGAATCATGAATCATGAATCATGAATTGAATCATGAATTGAATCATGAATCATGAATCAAGAATTATGAATTGAATCATGAATCGTGAATCATGAATCGAATCATGAATCATGAATCATGAATTGAATCATGAATCATGAATCATGAATTGAATCATTAATCATGAATCATGAATTGAATCATGAATCATGAATCATAAATCGAATCATGAATCATGAATTGAATCAGGATTCGAATCATGAATTGAATCATGAATCATGAATTGAATCATGAATCATGAATCCTGAATCATGAATTGAATCATGAATCATGAATTATGAATCATGAATTGAATCATGAATTATGAATTGAATCAGGATTCGAATCATAAATTGAATCATGAATCATGAATTGAATGATGAATTATGAATCATGAATTGAATCATGAATCATGAATTGAATCATGAATCATGAATCATGAATGATGAATCATGAATCATGAATTGAATCATGAATCATGAATTATGAATCATGAATTGAATCATGAATTATGAATTGAATCAGGATTCGAATCATAAATTGAATCATGAATCATGAATTGAATGATGAATTATGAATCATGAATTGAATCATGAATCATGAATTGAATCATGAATAATGAATCATGAATCATGAATCATGAATTGAATCATGAATCATGAATCATGAATTGAATCATGAATCATGAATTATGAATCATGAATTGAATCATAAATCATGAATCATGAATCATAAATTGAATCATGAATCATGAATTGAATCATGAATTGAATCATGATTAATGAATCATGAATTGAATCATGAATCATGAATCATGAATCGAATCATGAATCATGAATTGAATCATGAATCATGAATCATGAATTGAATCATGAATCATGAATCATGAATCATGAATTAAATAATGAATCATGAATCATGAATCATGAATCGAATCATGAATCATGAATTGAATCATGAATCATGAATCGAATCATGAATCATGAATTGAATCATGAATCATGAATCATGAATCATGAATTAAATAATGAATCATGAAATAAATTATGAATCATGAATCGAATCATGAATTATGAATCATGAATTGAATCATGAACCATGAATTATGAATCATGAATCATGAATTGAATCATGAATCATGAATTAAATCATGAATCATGATTCATGATTCATATATCATGAATCATGAATCATGAATTGAATCATGAATCATGAATTATGAATCATGAATTGAATCATAAATCTTGAATCATGAATCATAAATTGAATCATGAATCATGAATTGAATCATGAATTGAATCATGATTAATGAATCATGAATTGAATCATGAATCATGAATCATGAATCGAATCATGAATCATGAATTGAATCATGAATCATGAATCGAATCATGAATCATGAATTGAATCATGAATCATGAATCATGAATCATGAATTAAATAATGAATCATGAAATGAATTATGAATCATGAATCGAATCATGAATTAGGAATCATGAATTGAATCATGAATCATGAATTATGAATCATGAATCATGAATTGAATCATGAATCATGAATTAAATCATGAATCATGATTCATGATTCATATATCATGAATCATGAATCATGAATTGAATCATGAATCATGAATTATGAATCATGAATTGAATTATGAATCATGAATCATGAATCATGAATTGAATCATAAATCATTATTCATGAATCATGAATCATGAATTGAATCATGAATCATGAATTGAATCATTAATCATGAATAATGAATCATGAATTGAATCATGAATTATGAATGGAATCATGAATCATGAATTGAATCATGAATTGAATCATGAATCATGAATCATGAAATGAATCATGAATCATGAATTGAATCAAATATCATGAATCGTAAATTGAATCATGAATTGAATCATGAATTGAATCATGAATCATGAATAATGAATTGAATCATGAATCATGAATTGAATCATGAATCATGAATCATGAATCATGAATTGAATTATAAATCATGAATCATGAATCGAGTCATGAATCATGGATCATGAATTTAATCATGAATCATGAATCGAATCATGAATCATGAATTGAATTATAAATCATGAATCAAATCCTAAATCATGAATCATGAATTATGAATCATGAATTGAATCATGAATTGAATCATGAATTGAATCATGAATCATGAATTGAATCATGAATCATGAATCATAAATCGAATCATGAATCATGAATTGAATCATGAATCAAATCATTAATTGAGTCATGAATCATGAATTGAATCATGAATCATGAATCATGAATTAAATCATGAATTATGAATTATGAATTAAATCATGAATCATGAATCATGAATTGAATCATGAATCATGAATCATGAATCATGAATTGAATCATGAATCATAGATTGAATCATGAATCATGAATCATGAATTGAATCATGAATCATGAATCATGAATTGAATCATGAATCATGAATCATGAATCATAAATTGAATCATGAATCATGATTCATGAATTGAATCATGAATCATGAATCATGAATCGTATCATGAATCATGAATCATGAATTATGAATTGAATTGAGAATCATGAATCATGAATTGAATCATGAATCATGAATCATGAATTGAATCATGAATCATGAATCATAAATCGAATCATGAATCATAAATTAAATCAGGATTCGAATCATGAATTAAATCATGAATCGTGAATCATGAATTGAATCATGAATCATGAATCATAAATCGAATCATGAATCATAAATTGAATCAGGATTCGAATCATGAATTAAATCATGAATCATGAATTGAATGATGAATCATGAATCTTGAATCATGAATCATGAATTGAATCATGAATCATGAACTATGAATCATGAATTGAATCATGAATCATGAATTGAATCATGAATCATGAATCATGGATCATGAATTTAATCATGAATCATGAATCGAATCATTAATCATGAATTGAATCATGAATTGAATCATGAATCATGAATTATGAATCATGAATTGATTTATGAATCATGAATTGATTTATGAATCATTAATCATGAATCATGAATCATGAATTGAATCATGAATCATGAATCATAAATTGAATCATGAATCATGATCTGAATCATGAATCGACTCATGAATTGGGTCTTGAATCATGAATTGAATCATGAATCGAATAATGAATCATGAATCATGAATCGAATCATAAATCATGAATTGAATCATGAATCATGAATTGCGTCATGAATCAGGAATCATGAATCGAATCATGAATCATGAATCATGAATCGAATCATAAATGATGAATTGAATCATGAATCATGAATTGAGTCATGAATCAGGAATCATGAATCGAATCATGAATCATGAATCATGAATCGAATCATTAATTGAGTCATGAATCATGAATTGAATCATGAATCATGAATCGAATCATGAATCATAAATCATGAATTGAATCATGAATTATGAATTATGAATTAAATCATGAATCATGAATCATGAATCATGATTTGAATCGTGAATCATGAATCATGAATCATGAATTGAATCATGAATCATAAATTGAATCAGGATTCATGAATCATGAATTGAATCATGAATCATGAATCATAAATTGAATCATGAATCATGAATCATGAATCATTAATTGAATCATGAATCATGAATCATGAATCGAATCATGAATCATGAATTGAATCATGAATTGAATCATGAATCATGAATCGAATCATGAATTGAATCTTGAATCATGAATCATGAATTGAATCATGAATCATGATTAATGAATTGAATCATGAATCATAAATCATGAATCAGGATTCGAATCATTAATTGAATCATGAATCATGAATTGAATCATGAATCTTGAATCATGAATAATGAATTGAATCATGAATTATGAATCATGAATTGAATCATGAATTGAATCATGAATCATGAATCATGAATCATGAATTGAATAATGAATCATGAAATTAATTATGAATCATGAATCGAATCATGAATCATGAATTATGAATCATGAAGTGAATCATGAAACATGATTTATGAATCATGAATCATGAATTGAATCATGAATTGAATCATGAATCATGAATCAAATCATGAATCATAAATTGAATCATGAATCATGAATCATGAATTGAAGCATGAATCATGAATCATGAATCGAATCATGAATCATGAATCATGAATTGAATCATTAATCATGAATCATGAATCATGATTTGAATCATGAATTGAATCATGAATCATGAATCGAATCATGAATCATGAATTGAATCATGAATCATGAATCATGAATTGAAGCATGAATCATGAATCATGAATTGAATCATGAATTGAATAATGAATTGAATCATGAATCGAATCATGAATCATGAATTGAATCATGAATCATGAATCATGAATTGAAGCATGAATCATGAATCATGAATCGAATCATGAATTGAATCATGAATTGAATCATGAATCATGAATCGAATCATGAATCATGAATGATGAATCATGAATCATGAATCATGAATTGAATCATGAATCATGAATTATGAATCATGAATTGAATCATGAATCATGATTCATGAATCACGAATCATGAATTGAATCATGAATTGAATCATAAGTCATGAATTGAATCATAAATCATGAATCATGAATCATGAATCATAAATTGAATCATGAATCATGAATTGAATCATGAATTGAATCATGAATCATCAATCATGAATTGAATCATGAATCATGAATCATGAATTGCATCATGAATCATGAATCGAATCATGAATCATGAATTGAATCATGAATCATGAATCATGAATTAAATAATGAATCATGAAATGAATTATGAATCATGAATCGAATCATGAATCATGAATTATGAATCATGAATTGAATCATGAATCATAAATTATGAATCATGAATTGAATCATGAATCATGAATTAAATCATGAATCATGAATTGAATCATGAATCATGAATTGAATCATGAATCATGATCTGAATCATGAATCGACTCATGAATTGGGTCTTGAATCATGAATTGAATCATGAATCAAATAATGAATCATGAATCATGAATCGAATCATAAATCATGAATTGAATCATGAATCATGAATTGCGTCATGAATCAGGAATCATGAATCGAATAATAAATCATGAATCATGAATCGAATCATAAATGATGAATTGAATCATGAATCATGAATTGAGTCATGAATCAGGAATCATAAATCAAATCATGAATCATGAATCATGAATCGAATCATTAATTGAGTCATGAATCATGAATTGAATCATGAATCATGAATCGAATCATGAATCATAAATCATGAATTGAATCATGAATTATGAATTATGAATTAAATCATGAATTATGAATCATGAATCATGAATTGAATCATGAATCATGAATCATGAATCATGAATTGAATCATGAATCATAAATTGAATCAGGATTCATGAATCATGAATTGAATCATGAATCGTGAATCATAAATTGAATCATGAATCATGAATCATGAATCATTAATTGAATCACGAATCATGAATCATGAATCGAATCATGAATCATGAATTGAATCGTGAATCATGAATCGAATCATGAATTGAATCTTGAATCATGAATCATGAATTGAATCATGAATCATGATTAATGAATTGAATCATTAATCATAAATCATGAATCGAATCATGAATCATGAATTGAATCATGAATCATGAATTGAATCATGAATCATAAATCGAATCATGAATCATGAATCCTGAATTGAATCATGAATCATGAATTATGAATCATGAATTGAATCATGAATCATGAATCATGAATTGAATCATGAATTATGAATGGAATCATAAATCATGAATTGAATCATGAATTGAATCATGAATTATGAATGGAATCATAAATCATGAATTGAATCATGAATTGAATCATGAATCATGAATTGAATCATGAATCATGAATCATGAATTGAATCATGAATCATGAATCATGAATCATGAATTATGAATCATGAAATGAATCATGAATCATGAATTGAATCATATATCATGAATTGAATCATATATCATGAATCCTAAATTGAATCATGAATTGAATCATGAATTGAATCATGAATCATGAATTGAATCATGAATCATGAATTGAATCAGGAATCGAATCATGAATTGAATCATGAATCATGAATTGAATCATGAATTGAATCATGAATCATGAATTGAATCATGAATCATGAATTATGAATTATGAAATTAATCATGAATCATGAATTATGAGTCATGAATTGAATCATGAATCATGAATCATGAATTGATTTACTAATCATGAATTGAATCATGAATCATGAATTATGAATCATGAATTTAATCATGAATTATGAATTATGAATTAAATCATGAATCATGAATCATGAATCATGAATTGAATCAAGAATAATGAATCATGAATTGAATCATGAATTATAAATCATGAAATGAATCATGAATCATGAATTGAATCATGAATATGAATCATGAATTGAATCATATATCATGAATCCTAAATTGAATCATGAATTGAATCATGAATTGAATCATAAATCTTGAATCATGAATCATAAATTGAATCGTGAATCATGAATCGAATCATGAATTGAATCTTGAATCATGAATCATGAATTGAATCATGAATCATGATTAATGAATTGAATCATTAATCATAAATCATGAATCGAATCATGAATCATGAATTGAATCATGAATCATGAATTGAATCATGAATCATAAATCGAATCATGAATCATGAATCCTGAATTGAATCATGAATCATGAATTATGAATCATGAATTGAATCATGAATCATGAATCATGAATTGAATCATGAATTATGAATGGAATCATAAATCATGAATTGAATCATGAATTGAATCATGAATTATGAATGGAATCATAAATCATGAATTGAATCATGAATTGAATCATGAATCATGAATTGAATCATGAATCATGAATCATGAATTGAATCATGAATCATGAATCATGAATCATGAATTATGAATCATGAAATGAATCATGAATCATGAATTGAATCATATATCATGAATTGAATCATATATCATGAATCCTAAATTGAATCATGAATTGAATCATGAATTGAATCATGAATCATGAATTGAATCATGAATCATGAATTGAATCAGGAATCGAATCATGAATTGAATCATGAATCATGAATTGAATCATGAATTGAATCATGAATCATGAATTGAATCATGAATCATGAATTATGAATTATGAAATTAATCATGAATCATGAATTATGAGTCATGAATTGAATCATGAATCATGAATCATGAATTGATTTACTAATCATGAATTGAATCATGAATCATGAATTATGAATCATGAATTTAATCATGAATTATGAATTATGAATTAAATCATGAATCATGAATCATGAATTGAATCAAGAATAATGAATCATGAATTGAATCATGAATTATAAATCATGAAATGAATCATGAATCATGAATTGAATCATGAATATGAATCATGAATTGAATCATATATCATGAATCCTAAATTGAATCATGAATTGAATCATGAATTGAATCATAAATCTTGAATCATGAATCATAAATTGAATCATGAATCATGAATTGAATCATGAATTGAATCATGATTAATGAATCATGAATTGAATCATGAATCATGAATCATGAATCGAATCATGAATCATGAATTGAATCATGAATCATGAATCGAATCATGAATCATGAATTGAATCATGAATCATGAATCATGAATCATGAATTAAATAATGAATCATGAAATGAATTATGAATCATGAATCGAATCATGAATTAGGAATCATGAATTGAATCATGAATCATGAATTATGAATCATGAATCATGAATTGAATCATGAATCATGAATTAAATCATGAATCATGATTCATGATTCATATATCATGAATCATGAATCATGAATTGAATCATGAATCATGAATTATGAATCATGAATTGAATTATGAATCATGAATCATGAATCATGAATTGAATCATAAATCATTATTCATGAATCATGAATCATGAATTGAATCATGAATCATGAATTGAATCATTAATCATGAATAATGAATCATGAATTGAATCATGAATTATGAATGGAATCATGAATCATGAATTGAATCATGAATTGAATCATGAATCATGAATCATGAAATGAATCATGAATCATGAATTGAATCAAATATCATGAATCGTAAATTGAATCATGAATTGAATCATGAATTGAATCATGAATCATGAATAATGAATTGAATCATGAATCATGAATTGAATCATGAATCATGAATCATGAATCATGAATTGAATTATAAATCATGAATCATGAATCGAGTCATGAATCATGGATCATGAATTTAATCATGAATCATGAATCGAATCATGAATCATGAATTGAATTATAAATCATAAATCATGAATCAAATCCTAAATCATGAATCATGAATTATGAATCATGAATTGAATCATGAATTGAATCATGAATTGAATCATGAATCATGAATTGAATCATGAATCATGAATCATAAATCGAATCATGAATCATGAATTGAATCATGAATCAAATCATTAATTGAGTCATAAATCATGAATTGAATCATGAATCATGAATCATGAATTAAATCATGAATTATGAATTATGAATTAAATCATGAATCATGAATCATGAATTGAATCATGAATCATGAATCATGAATCATGAATTGAATCATGAATCATAGATTGAATCATGAATCATGAATCATGAATTGAATCATGAATCATGAATCATGAATTGAATCATGAATCATGAATCATGAATCATAAATTGAATCATGAATCATGAATCATGATTCATGAATTGAATCATGAATCATGAATCATGAATCGTATCATGAATCATGAATCATGAATTATGAATTGAATTGAGAATCATGAATCATGAATTGAATCATGAATCATGAATCATGAATTGAATCATGAATCATGAATCATAAATCGAATCATGAATCATAAATTAAATCAGGATTCGAATCATGAATTAAATCATGAATCATGAATCATGAATTGAATCATGAATCATGAATCATAAATCGAATCATGAATCATAAATTGAATCAGGATTCGAATCATGAATTAAATCATGAATCATGAATTGAATGATGAATCATGAATCTTGAATCATGAATCATGAATTGAATCATGAATCATGAACTATGAATCATGAATTGAATCATGAATCATGAATTGAATCATGAATCATGAATCATGGATCATGAATTTAATCATGAATCATGAATCGAATCATTAATCATGAATTGAATCATGAATTGAATCATGAATCATGAATTATGAATCATGAATTGATTTATGAATCATGAATTGATTTATGAATCATTAATCATGAATCATGAATCATGAATTGAATCATGAATCATGAATCATAAATTGAATCATGAATCATGATCTGAATCATGAATCGACTCATGAATTGGGTCTTGAATCATGAATTGAATCATGAATCGAATAATGAATCATGAATCATGAATCGAATCATAAATCATGAATTGAATCATGAATCATGAATTGCGTCATGAATCAGGAATCATGAATCGAATCATGAATCATGAATCATGAATCGAATCATAAATGATGAATTGAATCATGAATCATGAATTGAGTCATGAATCAGGAATCATGAATCGAATCATGAATCATGAATCATGAATTGAATATTTAATTGAGTCATGAATCATGAATTGAATCATGAATCATGAATCGAATCATGAATCATAAATCATGAATTGAATCATGAATTATGAATTATGAATTAAATCATGAATCATGAATCATGAATCATGATTTGAATCATGAATCATGAATCATGAATCATGAATTGAATCATGAATCATAAATTGAATCAGGATTCATGAATCATGAATTGAATCATGAATCATGAATCATAAATTGAATCATGAATCATGAATCATGAATCATGAATCATTAATTGAATCATGAATCATGAATCATGAATCGAATCATGAATCATGAATTGAATCATGAATTGAATCATGAATCATGAATCGAATCATGAATTGAATCTTGAATCATGAATCATGAATTGAATCATGAATCATGATTAATGAATTGAATCATGAATCATAAATCATGAATCAGGATTCGAATCATTAATTGAATCATGAATCATGAATTGAATCATGAATCATGAATCTTGAATCATGAATAATGAATTGAATCATGAATCGTGAATCATAAATTGAATCATGAATCATGAATCATGAATCATTAATTGAATCACGAATCATGAATCATGAATCGAATCATGAATCATGAATTGAATCATGAATTGAATCGTGAATCATGAATCGAATCATGAATTGAATCTTGAATCATGAATCATGAATTGAATCATGAATCATGATTAATGAATTGAATCATTAATCATAAATCATGAATCGAATCATGAATCATGAATTGAATCATGAATCATGAATTGAATCATGAATCATAAATCGAATCATGAATCATGAATCCTGAATTGATTCATGAATCATGAATTATGAATCATGAATTGAATCATGAATTATGAATCATGAATTGAATCATGAATCATGAATCATGAATGATGAATCATGAATCTTGAATCATGAATCATGAATTGAATCATGAATCATGAATTATGAATCATGAATTGAATCATGAATCATGAATTGAATCATGAATCATGAATCATGAATCATGAATTGAATTATAAATCATGAATCAAGAATCGAGTCATGAATCATGGATCATGAATTTAATCATGAATCATGAATCGAATCATTAATCATGAATTGAATCATGAATTGAATCATGAATCATGAATTATGAATCATGAATTGATTTATGAATCATTAATCATGAATCATGAATCATGAATTGAATCATGAATCATGAATCATAAATTGAATCATGAATCATGATCTGAATCATGAATCGACTCATGAATTGGGTCTTGAATCATGAATTGAATCATGAATCGAATAATGAATCATGAATCATGAATCGAATCATAAATCATGAATTGAATCATGAATCATGAATTGAGTCATGAATCAGGAATCATGAATCGAATCATGAATCATGAATCATGAATCGAATCATTAATTGAGTCATGAATCATGAATTGAATCATGAATCATGAATTGAATAATGAATCATGAAATTAATTATGAATCATGAATCGAATCATGAATCATGAATTATGAATCATGAATTGAATCATGAAACATGATTTATGAATCATGAATCATGAATTGAATCATGAATCATGAATCATGAATCGAATCATGAATCATGAATTGAATCATGAATCATGAATTGAATAATTAATCATGAAATTAATTATGAATCATGAATCGAATCATGAATCATGAATTATGAATCATAAATTGAATCATAACACATGATTTATGAATCATGAATCATGAATTGAATCATGAATCAGGAATTGAATCATGAATCATGATTCATGATTCATATATCATGAATCATGAATTGAATCATGAATCATGAATTATGAATCATGAATTGAATTATGAATCATGAATCATAAATCATTAATCATAAATCATGAATTGAATCATGAATCATGAATTGAATCATTAATCATGAATCATGAATTGAAGCATGAATCATGAATCATGAATCGAATCATGAATCATGAATCATGAATTGAATCATTAATCATGAATCACGAATCATGAATTGAATCATGAATTGAATCATAAGTCATGAATTGAATCATAAATCATGAATCATGAATCATAAATCATAAATTGAATCATGAATCATGAATTGAATCATGAATTGAATCATGAATCATGAATCATGAATCATGAATCGAATCATGAATCATGAATTGAATCATGAATCATGAATCATGAATTGAATCATGAATCATGAATCGAATCATGAATCATGAATTGAATCATGAATCATGAATCATGAATCATGAATTAAATAATGAATCATGAAATGAATTATGAATCATGAATCGAATCATGAATCATGAATTATGAATTAAAGCATGAATCATGAATCATGAATCAAATCATGAATCGTGAATTATGAATCATGAATTGAATCATGAATCATGAATCATGAATTAAATCATGAATCATGAATCATGAATTGAATCATGAATCATGAATCATGAATCGAATCATGAATTGAATCATTAATCATGAATCATGAATTAAATCATGAATAATGAATCATGAATTGAATCATTAATCATGAATCATGAATCGAATCATGAATCATGAATTGAATCATGAATCATGAATCATGAATTGAATCATGAATCATGAATCGAATCATAAATCATGAATTGAATCATGAATCATGAATTGAATAATGAATCATGAAATTAATTATGAATCATGAATCGAATCTTGAATCATGAATTATGAATCATGAATTGAATCATGAAACACGATTTATGAATCATGAATCATGAATTGAATCATGAATCAGGAATTGAATCATGAATCATGAATTATGAATCATGAATTGAATTATGTATCATGAATCATGAATTGAATCATAAATCATTAATCATGAATTGAATCATGAATCATGAATTGAATCATTAATCATGAAACATGAATCATTTTTTGAATAATGAATTGAATCATGAATTATGAATCGAATCATGAATCATGAATTGAATCATGAATCATGAATCATGAATTGAAGCATGAATCATGAATCATGAATCGAATCATGAATTGAATCATGAATTGAATCATGAATTATGAATTGAATCATGAATCATGAATTGAATCATGAATCATGAATCATGAATGATGAATCATGAATCATGAATCAAATCATGAATCATGAATTGAATCATGAATCATGAATCATGAATCATGAATCATGAATCATGAATCATGAATTAAATAATGAATCATGAAATGAATTATGAATCATGAATCGAATCATGAATCATGAATAATGAATTGAAGCATGAATCATAAATCATGAATCGAATCATGAATCATGAATTATGAATCATGAATTGAATCATGAATCATGAATCATGAATCATGAATTGAATCATGAATTGAATCATTAATCATAAATCATGAATTGAATCATGAATCATGAATTGAATCATGAATCATGAATCATGAATCGAATCATGAATCATGAATTGAATCATGAATCATGAATTGAATCATGAATCATGAATTGAATAATGAATCATGAAATTAATTATGAATCATGAATCGAATCTTGAATCATGAATTATGAATCATGAATTGAATCATGAAACATGATTTATGAATCATGAATCATGAATTGAATCATGAATCAGGAATTGAATCATGAATCATGAATTGAATCATTAATCATGAATCATGAATCATGAATTGAAGCATGAATCATGAATCATGAATCGAATCATGAATCATGAATCATGAATTGAATCATTAATCATGAAACATGAATCATTTTTTGAATCATGAATTGAATCATGAATCATGAATCGAATCATGAATCATGAATTGAATCATGAATCATGAATCATGAATTGAATCATGAATCATGAATTGAATCATGAATCATGAATCGAATCATGAATCATGAATTGAATCATGAATCATGAATTGAATAATGAATCATGAATCATGAATTGAATCATTAATCATGAAACATGAATCATTTTTTGAATAATGAATTGAATCATGAATTATGAATTGAATCATGAATCATGAATTGAATCATGAATCATGAATCATGAATTGAAGCATGAATCATGAATCATGAATCGAATCATGAATTGAATCATGAATCATGAATTGAATCATGAATCATGAATCATGAATCGAATCATGAATCATGAATTGAATCATGAATCATGAATTGAATCATGAATCATGAATTGAATCATGAATCATGAATTGAATAATGAATCATGAATCATGATTCATGATTCATATATCATGAATCATGAATCATGAATTGAATCATGAATCATGAATTATGAATCATGAATTGAATTATGAATCATGAATTGAATCATAAATCATTAATCATGAATCATGAATTGAATCATGAATCATGAATTGAATCATTAATCATGAATCGTGAATTGAAGCATGAATCATGAATCATGAATCGAATCATGAATCATGAATCATGAATTGAATCATTAATCATGAATCATGAATCATGATTTGAATCATGAATTGAATCATGAATCATGAATTGAATCATGAATCATGAATTGAATCATGAATCATGAATCATGAATTGAAGCATGAATCATGAATCATGAATTGAATCATGAATTGAATCATGAATCATTAATCATGAATGATGAATCATGAATCATGAATTGAATCATGAATCATGAATCATGAATGATGAATCATGAATCATGAATTGAATCATGAATCATGAATTATGAATCATGAATTGAATCATGAATCATGATTCATGAATCACGAATCATGAATTGAATCATGAATCATGAATTATGAATCATGAATTGAATCATGAATCATGATTCATGAATCACGAATCATGAATTGAATCATGAATCATGAATTGAATCATGAATTGAATCATGAATCATGAATCATGAATTGAATCATGAATCATGAATCATGAATCGAATCATGAATCATGAATTGAATCATGAATCATGAATCATGAATTGAATCATGAATCATGAATTGAATCATGAATCATGAATCATGAATCATGAATTAAATAAAAAATCATGAAATGAATTATGAATAATGAATCGAATCATGAATCATGAATTATGAATTGAAGAACGAATCATGAATCATAAATCAAATCATGAATCATGAATTATGAATCATGAATTGAATCATGAATCATGAATCATGAATTGAATCATGAATTGAATCATTAATCATGAATCATGAATTGAATCATGAATCATGAATTGAATCATGAATCATGAATCATGAATCGAATCATGAATCATGAATTGAATAATGAATCATGAATCATGAATTGAATCATGAATCATGAATCATGAATTGAATCATGAATCATGAATTGAATAATGAATCATGAAATTAATTATGAATCATGAATCAAATCTTGAATCATGAATTATGAATCATAAATTGAATCATGAAACATGATTTATGAATCATGAATCATGAATTGAATCCTGAATCAGGAATTGAATCATGAATCAAGAATTAAATCATGAATCATGATTCATGATTCATATTTCATGAATCATGAATCATGAATTGAATCATGAATCATGAATTATGAATCATGAATTGAATTATGTATCATGAATCATGAATTGAATCATAAATCATTAATCATGAATCATGAATCATGAATTGAATCATTAATCATGAATTGAATCATTAATCATGAATCATGAATCATGAATTGAAGCATGAATCATGAATCATGAATCGAATCATGAATCATGAATCATGAATTGAATCATTAATCATGAAACATGAATCATGATTTGAATCATGAATTGAATCATGAATCATGAATCGAATCATCAATCATGAATTGAATCATCAATCATGAATCATGAATTGAAGCATGAATCATGAATCATGAATCGAATCATGAATTGAATCATGAATTGAGTCATGAATCATGAATTGTATCATGAATCATGAATTGAATCATTAATGATGAATCATGAATGATGAATCATGAATGATGAATCATGAATCATGAATTGAATCATGAATCATGAATTAATGAATCATGAATTGAATCATGAATCATGATTCATGAATCACGAATCATGAATTGAATCATGAATCATGAATCATGAATTGAATCATGAATCATGAATCATGAATTGAATCATGAATCATGAATAAAATCATGAATCATGAATTGAATCATGAATCATGAATCATAAATCATGAATTGAATAATGAATCATGAAATTAATTATGAATCATGAATCGAATCATGAATCATGAATTATGAATCATGAATTGAATCATGAAACATGATTTATGAATCATGAATCATGAATTGAATCATGAATCAGGAATTGAATCATGAATCATGATTCATGATTCATATATCATGAATCATGAATTGAATCATGAATCATGAATTATGAATCATGAATTGAATTATGAATCATGAATCATGAATTGAATCATAAATCATTAATCATGAATCATGAATCATGAATTGAATAATGAATCATGAATTGAATCATTAATCATGAATCATGAATCATGAATTGAATCATGAATTGAATAATGAATCATGAATCGAATCATGTATCATAAATTGAATCATGAATCATGAATCATGAATTGAAGCATGAATCATGAATCATTTATCAAATCATGAATCATGAATCATGAATCGAATCATTAATCATGATTCATGATTTGAATCATGAATTGAATCATGAATCATGAATCGAATCATGAATCATGAATTGAAGTATGAATCATTAATCATGAATTGAATCATGAATCATGATCTGATACATGAATCATGAATCATGAATTGAATCATGAATTATGAATTATGAATCATGAATTGAATCATGAATCATGAATTGAATCATGAATTATGAATCATGAATCATGAATTGAATCATGAATTATGAATCATGAATCATGAATTGAATCATGAATCATGAATCATGAATTGAATCATGAATCATGAATCATGAATCATGAATTGAATCATGAATCATGAATTATGAATCATGAATTGAATTATGAATCAAGAATCATGAATCATGAATTGAATCATAAATCATGAATCGAATCATAAATCATGAATTGAATCATGAATTGAATCATGAATCATGAATTATGAATTGTGAATTGAATTATGAATCAAGAATCATGAATCATGAATTGAATCATAAATCATGAATCGAATCATAAATCATGAATTGAATCATGAATCATGAATCATTGATCATGAATCATGCATTGAATCATGAATTGAATCATGAATCATGAATCGAATCATGAATCGAATCATGAATCATGAATTGAATCATGAATCATGAATCATGAATTGAAGCATGAATCATGAATCATGAATCGAATCATGAATCATGAATTATGAATCATGAATTGAATCATGAATCATAAATTGAATCATGAATCATGAATTGAATCATGAATTGAATCATTAATCATGAATCATGAATTGAATCATGAATCATGAATCATGAATTGAATCATGAATCATGAATCATGAATCGAATCATGAATCATGAATTGAATCATGAATCATGAATTGAATAATGAATCATGAAATTAATTATGAATCATGAATCGAATCATGAATCATGAATTATGAATCATGAATTGAATCATGAAACATGATTTATGAATCATGAATCATGAATTGAATCATGAATCATGAATCATGAATCGAATCATGAATCATGAATTGAATCATGAATCATGAATTGAATAATGAATCATGAAATTAATTATGAATCATGAATCGAATCATGAATCATGAATTATGAATCATAAATTGAATCATAACACATGATTTATGAATCATGAATCATGAATTGAATCATGAATCAGGAATTGAATCATGAATCATGAATTGAATCATGAATCATGATTCATGATTCATATATCATGAATCATGAATCATGAATTTAATCATGAATCATGAATTATGAATCATGAATTGAATTATGAATCATGAATCATGAATTGAATCATAAATCATTAATCATGAATCATGAATTGAATCATGAATCATGAATTGAATCATTAATCATGAATCGTGAATTGAAGCATGAATCATGAATCATGAATCGAATCATGAATCATGAATCATGAATTGAATCATTAATCATGAATCATGAATCATGAATTGAATCATGAATTGAATCATGAATTGTATCATGAATCATGAATTGAATCATGAATCATGAATCATGAATGATGAATCATGAATCATGAATTGAATCATGAATCATGAATTATGAATCATGAATTGAATCATGAATCATGATTCATTAATCACGAATCATGAATTGAATCATGAATCATGAATTATGAATCATGAATTGAATCATGAATCATGATTCATGAATCACGAATCATGAATTGAATCATGAATTGAATCATAAGTCATGAATTGAATCATGAATCATGAATTGAATCATTAATCATGAATCATGAATTGAAGCATGAATCATGAATCATGAATCGAATCATGAATCATGAATCATGAATTGAATCATTAATCATGAAACATGAATCATTAATCATGAATCATAAATCATGAATTGAATCATGAATCATGAATCATGAATCGAATCATGAATCATGAATTGAATCATGAATCATGAATTGAATCATGAATCATGAATTGAATCATGAATCATGAATTGAATAATGAATCATGAAATTAATTATGAATCATGAATCGAATCTTGAATCATGAATTATGAATCATGAATTGAATCATGAAACATGATTTATGAATCATGAATCATGAATTGAATCATGAATCATGAATTGAATCATGAATCATGAATTATGAATCATGAATTGAATTATGTATCATGAATCATGAATTGAATCATAAATCATTAATCATGAATCATGAATCATGAATTGAATCATGAATCATGAATTGAATCATTAATCATGAATCATGAATCATGAATTGAAGCATGAATCATGAATCATGAATCGAATCATGAATCATGAATCATGAATTGAATCATTAATCATGAAACATGAATCATTTTTTGAATCATGAATTGAATCATGAATCATGAATCGAATCATGAATCATGAATTGAATCATGAATCATGAATCATGAATTGAAGCATGAATCATGAATCATGAATCGAATCATGAATTGAATCATGAATGATGGATCATGAATCATGAATGATGGATCATGAATCATGAATTGAATCATGAATCATGAATTATGAATCATGAATTGAATCATGAATCATGATTCATGAATCACAAATCATGAATTGAATCATGAATTGAATCATAAGTCATGAATTGAATCATAAATCATGAATCATGAATCATAATTCATAAATTGAATCATGAATCATGAATTGAATCATGAATTGAATCATGAATCATAAATCATGAATTGAATCATGAATCATGAATCGAATCATGAATCATGAATTGAATCATGAATCATGAATTAAATAATGAATCATGAAATGAATTATGAATCATGAATCGAATCATGAATTATGAATTATGAATCATGAATTGAATCATGAATCATGAATTATGAATCATGAATTGAATCATGAATCATGAATTGAATCATGAATTGAATCATGAATCATGAATTATGAATCATGAATTGAATTATGAATCATGAATCATGAATTGAATCATAAATCATTATTCATGAATCATGAATCATGAATTGAATCATGAATCATGAATCATGAATCATGAATTGAATCATGAATTATGAATTGAATCATGAATTGAATCATGAATCATGAATCATGAATTGAATCATGAATCATGAATCATGAATCATGAATCATGAATTATGAATCATGAAATGAATCATGAATCATGAATTGAATCATATATCATGAATAGTAAATTGAATCATGAATTGAATCATGAATCATGAATCATGAATTGAATCATGAATTGAATCATGAATTGAATCATGAATCATGAATTGAATCATGAATCATGAATTGAATCATGAATCATGAATTGAATCATGAATTGAATCATGAATCATGAATTGAATCATGAATCATGAATTATGAATTATGAAATTAATTATGAATCATGAATTAAATCAGGAATCAAATCATGAATTGAATCATGAATCATGAATTGAATCATGAATTGAATCATGAATCATGAATTGAATCATGAATCATGAATTGAATCATGAATCATGAATTATGAATTATGAAATTAATCATGAATCATGAATTATGAGTCATGAATTGAATCATGAATCATGAATCATGAATTGATTTACTAATCATGAATTGAATCATGAATCATGAATTATGAATCATGAATTTAATCATGAATCATGAATTATGAATCATGAATTGAATCATGAATCATAAATTGAATCATGAATTGAATCATGAATCATGAATCAAGAATCATGAATTGAATCATGAATCGTGAATCATGAATCAAATCATGAATCATGAATCATGAATCATGAATTTAATCATGAATCATGAATCATGAATTGAATCATTAATCATGAATCATGAATTGAATCATGAATCATGAATCATAAATCGAATCATGAATCATGAATTGAATCAGGATTCGAATCATGAATTGAATCATGAATCATGAATTCAATCATGAATCCTGAATCATGAATTGAATCATGAATCATGAATTATGAATCATGAATTGAATCATGAATTATGAATTGAATCAGGAATCGAATCATAAATTGAATCATGAATCATGAATTGAATGATGAATCATGAATCTTGAATCAAGAATCATGAATTTAATCATGAATCATGAATTATGAATCATGAATTGAATCATTAATCATGAATTGAATCATGAATCATGGATCATGAATTTAATCATGAATCATGAATCGAATCGTGAATCATGAATTGAATTATAAATCATGAATCATGAATTGAGTCATGAATCATGGATCATGAATTTAATCATGAATCATGAATCGAATCGTGAATCATGAATTGAATTATGAATCATAAATCATGAATCAAATCCTAAATCATGAATCATGAATTATGAATCATGAAATGAATCATGAATCATGAATTATGAATCATGAATTGATTTGTGAATCATTAATCATGAATCATGAATCATGAAACGAATCATGAATCATGAATCATAAATTGAATCATGAATCATGATCTGAATCATGAATCGACTCATGAATTGGGTCTTGAATCATGAATTGAATCATGAATCGAATCATGAATCATGAATCATGTATTGAATCACGAATCATAAATCATGTATCGAATCATAAAACACGAATCAAGAATCATGAATCGAATCATAAATCATGAATTGAATCATGAATCATGAATCATGAATTGAGTCATGAATCAGGAATCATGAATCGAATCATGAATCATGAATCACGAATCATGAATTGAATCATGAATTATGAATCATGTATCGAATCATGAATCATGAATTGAATCATGAATTAAAATCATGAATTGTATCATAAATCATGAATTGAATCATGAATTGAATCATGAATTGAATCATGAATCATGAATTGAATCATGAATCATGAATCATAAATCGAATCATGAATCATGAATTGAATCAAGAATCGAATCATTAATTGAGTCATGAATCATGAATTAAATCATGAATTATGAATTATGAATTAAATCATGAATCATGAATCATGAATCATGAATTGAATCATGAATAATGAATCATGAATCATGAATTGAATCATGAATTATGAATCATGAAATGAATCATGAATCATGAATTGAATCATGAATTATGAATCATGAATTGAATCATATATCATGAATCCTAAATTGAATCATGAATTGAATCATGAATTGAATCATGAATCATGAATCATGAATTGAATCATGAATCATGAATTGAATCATGAATTGAATCAGGAATCGAATCATGAATTAAATCATGAATCATGAATTGAATTATGAATCATTAATTGAATCATGAATCATGAATTGAATCATGAATTGAATCATGAATCATGAATTTAATCATGAATCATGAATTATGAATCATGAATTGAATCATGAATCATGAATCATGAATCATGAAATGAATCATGAATTGAATCATGAATCATGAATCAAGAATCATGAATTGAATCATGAATCGTGAATCATGAATCGAATCATGAATCATGAATCATGAATTGAATTATGATTCATGAATCATGAATTGAATCATGAATCATGAATCATAAATCGAATCATGAATCATGAATTGAATCAGGATTCGAATCATGAATTGAATCATGAATCATGAATTGAATCAGGAATCATGAATCCTGAATCATGAATTGAATCATAAATCATGAATCGAATCATGAATCATGAATCATGAATTGAATCAGGAATCATGAATCATGAATTGAATCATGTATCATGAATCGAATCATGAATTGAATCATGAATCATGAATTGAATCATGAATCATGAATTGAATCATGAATCATGAATCAAATCATGAATCATGAATCATGAATCATGAATCATGAATTGAATCATGAATCAGGAAACATGAATCATGAATTCAATCATGAATCATTAATCGAATCATGAATCATGAATCATGAATCATGAATCATTAATCGAATCATGAATCATGAATCATGAATCATGAATTATGAATTGAATCATGAATTGAATCATGAATCATGAATCATGAATTGAATCATGAATCATGAATCATGAATTGAATCATTAATCATGAATCATGAATTGAATCATGAATTGAATCATGAATCATGATTCGAATCATGAATCATGAATCTAATCATGAATCATGAATTGAATCATGAATCATGAATCATGAATTGAATCATGAATCATGAATCGAATCATAAATCATGAATTATGAATCATGAATTGAATCATGAATCATGAATCATGAATCATAAATTGAATCAAGAATCATGAATTGAATCATGAATTGAATCATTAATCATGAATCATGAATTGAATCATGAATCATGAATCATGAATTGAATCATGAATCATGAATCATGAATCGAATCATGAATCATGAATTGAATCATGAATCATGAATCATGAATTGAATCCTGAATGATGAATCAAATCATGAATCATGAATCATGAATTGAATCATGAATCATGAATCAGGAATCATGAATTGAATAATGAATCATGAAATTAATTATGAATCATGAATCGAATCATGAATCAGGAATTGAATCATGAATCAGGAATTGAATCATGAATCATGAATTATGAATCATGAATTGAATTATGAATCATGAATCATGAATTGAATCATAAATCATTAATCATGAATCATGAATTGAATCAAGAATCATGAATTGAATCATTAATCATGAATCATGAATCATGAATTGAATCATGAATTGAATCATGAATCATGAATCGAATCATGAATCATAAATTGAATCATGAATCATGAATCATGAATTGAAGCATGAATCATGAATCATGAATCGAATCATGAATCATGAATTGAATCATAAATCATTAATCATGAATCATGAATTGAATCATGAATTATGAATTGAATCAATAATCATGAATCATGAATCATGATTTGAATCATGAATTGAATCATGAATCATGAATCGAATCATGAATCATGAATTGATTCATGAATCATGAATCATGAATTGAAGCATGAATCATGAATCGAATCATGAATTGAATCATGAATCATGAATTGAATCATGAATCATGAATCATGAATCATGAATCATGAATTGAATGATAAATCATGAATTATGAATCATGAATTGAATCATGAATCATGATTCATGAATCACGAATCATAAATTGAATCATGAATTGAATCATAAGTCATGAATTGAATCATAAATCATGAATCATGAATCATGAATCATAAATTGAATCATGAATCATGAATTGAATCATGAATTGAATCATGAATCATGAATCATGAATTGAATCATGAATCATGAATCATGAATCGAATCATGAATCATGAATTGAATCATGAATCATGAATCATGAATTGAATCATGAATCATGAATCGAATCATGAATCATGAATTGAATCATGAATCATGAATCATGAATCATGAATTAAATAATGAATCATGAAATGAATTATGAATCATGAATCGAATCATGAATCATGAATTATGAATCATGAATTGAATCATGAATCATGAATTATGAATCAAGAATCATGAATTGAATCATGAATCATGAATTGAATCATGAATCATGAATTGAAACATGAATCATGATTCATGATTCATATATCATGAATCATATATCCTGAATTGAATCATGAATCATGAATTATGAATCATGAATTGAATTATGAATCATGAATCATGAATCGAATCATGAATCATGAATCATGAATCATGAATTGAATCATGAATCATGAATCGAATCATGAATCATGAATTGAATCATGAATCATGTATCGAATCATGAATCATGAATTGAATCATGAATTAAAATCATGAATTGTATCATGAATCATGAATTGAATCATGAATTGAATCATAAATTGAATCATG
Source organism: Mixophyes fleayi (assembly GCF_038048845.1). Lineage (NCBI taxonomy): Eukaryota > Metazoa > Chordata > Amphibia > Anura > Limnodynastidae > Mixophyes > Mixophyes fleayi. The sequence continues at coordinate 46,698 of NW_027446077.1, read as the reverse complement.
AATCATGAATTGAATCATGAATCATGAATCATAAATCGAATCATGAATCATGAATTTAATCATGAATCGAATCATTAATTGAGTCATGAATCATGTATTGAATCATTAATCATGAATCATGAATTAAATCATGAATTATGAATTATGAATTAAATCATGAATCATGAATCATGAATCATGAATTGAATCAAGAATAATGAATCATGAATTGAATCATGAATTATAAATCATGAAATGAATCATGAATCATGAATTGAATCATGAATATGAATCATGAATTGAATCATATATCATGAATCCTAAATTGAATCATGAATTGAATCATGAATTGAATCATGAATTGATTTACTAATCATGAATTGAATCATGAATCATGAATTATGAATCATGAATTTAATCATGAATCATGAATTATGAATCATGAATTGAATCATGAATCATGAATCAAGAATAATGAATTGAATCATAAATCGTGAATCATGAATTGAATCATGAATCATGAATTGAATCATGAATCATGAATTGAATCATGAATCATGAATTGAATCAGGAATCGAATCATGAATTGAATCATGAATCATGAATCCTGAATCATGAATTGAATCATAAATCATGAATCGAATCATGAATCATGAATTGAATCATGAATCATGAATCATGAATTGAATCATGTATCAGGAATCGAATCATGAATTGAATCATGAATCATGAATTGAATCATGAATCATGAATCGAATCATGAATCATGAATCATGAATTGAATCATGAATCAGGAAACATGAATCATGAATTCAATCATGAATCATTAATCCAATCATGAATCATGAATCATGAATTATGAATTGATTCATAAATCATGAATTATGAATCATGAATTGAATCATGAATCATGAATCATGAATCATGAATTGAATCATGAATCATGAATCATGAATTGAATCATGAATCATGAATCATGGATTGAATCATGAATCATGAATTGAATTTTGAATCAAGAATCATGAATCATGAATTGAATCATAAATCATGAATCGAATCATGAATCATGAATTGAATCATGAATCATGAATCATGAATTGAATTTTGAATCAAGAATCATGAATCATGAATTGAATCATGAATCATGAATCGAATCATGAATCATGAATCATGAATTGAATCATGAATCATGAATTGAATCATGAATCATGAATCATGAATTGAAGCATGAAGTGAATCATGAAACATGATTTATGAATCATGAATCATGAATTGAATCATGAATCAGGAATTGAATCATGAATCATGAATCATGAATTGAATTTTGAATCAAGAATCATGAATCATGAATTGAATCATGAATCATGAATCGAATCATGAATCATGAATCGAATCATGAATCATGAATTGAATCATGAATCATGAATTGAAGCATAATTCATGAATCATGAATCGAATCATGAATCATGAATCATAAATTGAATCATGAATCATGAATTGAATCATGAATTGAATCATTAATCATGAATCATGAATTGAATCATGAATCATGAATCATGAATTGAATCATGAATCATGAATCGAATCATGAATCATGAATTGAATCATGAATCATGAATCATGAATCAAATCATGAATCATGAATTGAATCATGAATCATGAATCATGAATCATGAATTGAATAATGAATCATGAAATTAATTATGAATCATGAATCGAATCATGAATCATGAATTATGAATCATGAAGTGAATCATGAAACATGATTTATGAATCATGAATCATGAATGGAATCATGAATCAGGAATTGAATCATGAATCAGGAATTGAATCATGAATCATGAATTGAATCATTAATCATGAATCATGAATCATGAATTGAATCATGAATTGAATCATGAATCATGAATCGAATCATGAATCATAAATTGAATCATGAATCATGAATCATGAATCATGAATTGAATAATGAATCATGAAATTAATTATGAATCATGAATCGAATCATGAATCATGAATTATGAATCATGAAGTGAATCATGAAACATGATTTATGAATCATGAATCATGAATTGAATCATGAATCAGGAATTGAATCATGAATCAGGAATTGAATCATGAATCAGGAATTGAATCATGAATCATGAATCATGAATCATGAATTTAATCATGAATTGAATCATGAATCATGAATCGAATCATGAATCATGAATTGAATCATGAATCATGAATCATGAATTGAAGCATGAATCATGAATTATGAATCATGAATTGAATCATGAATCATGAATCATGAATCATAAATTGAATCATAAATCATGAATTAAATCATGAATTGAATCATTAATCATGAATCATGAATTGAATCATGGATCATGAATCATGAATTGAATCATGAATCATGAATCGAATCATGAATCATGAATTGAATCATGAATCATGAATCATGAATCAAATCATGAATATTGAATTGAATCATGAATCATGAATCATGAATCATGAATTGAATAATGAATCATGAAATTAATTATGAATCATGAATCGAATCATGAATCATGAATTATGAATCATGAAAGGAATCATGAATCAGGAATTGAATCATGAATCAGGAATTGAATCATGAATCATGAATTGAATCATTAATCATGAATCATGAATCATGAATTGAATCATGAATTGAATCATGAATCAGGAATTGAATCATGAATCAGGAATTGAATCATGAATCATGAATCGAATCATGAATCATGAATCATGAATTGAATCATTAATCATGAATCATGAATCATGATTTGAATCATGAATTGAATCATGAATCATGAATCGAATCATGAATCATGAATTGAATCATGAATCATGAATCATGAATTGAAGCATGAATCATGAATCATGAATCGAATCATGAATTGAATCATGAATTGAATCATGAATCATGAATTGAAGCATGAATCATGAATCATGAATCGAATCATGAATTGAATCATGAATTGAATCATGAATCATGAATCGAATCATGAATCATGAATTGAATCATGAATCATGAATTGAAGCATGAATCATGAATCATGAATTGAATCATGAATTGAATCATGAATCATGAATTGAATCATGAATCATGAATCATGAATGATGAATCATGAATCATGAATTGAATCATGAATCATGAATTATGAATCATGAATTGAATCATGAATCATGATTCATGAATCACGAATCATGAATTGAATCATGAATTGAATCATAAGTCATGAATTGAATCATAAATCATGAATCATGAATCATGAATCATAAATTGAATTATGAATCATGAATTGAATCATGAATTGAATCATGAATCATGAATCATGAATTGAAACATGAATCATGAATCATGAATCGAATCATGAATCATGAATTGAATCATGAATCATGAATTGAATCATGAATCATGAATCGAATCATGAATCATGAATTGAATCATGAATCATGAATCATGAATCATGAATTATGAATCATGAATCATGAATTGAATGATGAATCATGTATTGAATCATGAATCATGAATTAAATCATGAATCATGATTCATGATTCATATATCATGAATCATGAATCATGAATTGAATCATGAATCATGAATTATGAATCATGAATTGAATTATGAATCATGAATCATGAATTGAATCATAAATCATTATTCATGAATCATGAATCATGAATTGAATCATAAATCATTATTCATGAATCATGAATCATGAATCGAATCATGAATCATGAATCATGAATTGAATCATGAATCATGAATCGAATCATGAATCATGAATTGAATCATGAAACATGTATCGAATCATGAATCATGAATTGAATCATGAATTAAAATCATGAATTGTATCATGAATCATGAATTGAATCATGAATTGAGTCATGAATTGAATCATGAATCATAAATTGAATCATGAATCATGAATCATAAATCGAATCATGAATCATGAATTTAATCATGAATCGAATCATTAATTAAGTCATGAATCATGTATTGAATCATGAATCATGAATCATGAATTAAATCATGAATTATGAATTATGAATTAAATCATGAATCATGAATCATGAATCATGAATTGAATCAAGAATAATGAATCATGAATTGAATCATGAATTATGAATCATGAAATGAATCATGAATCATGAATTGAATCATGAATTATGAATCATGAATTGAATCATATATCATGAATCCTAAATTGAATCATGAATTGAATCATGAATTGAATCATGAATCATGAATTGAATCATGAATCATGAATTGAATCATGAATCATGAATTGAATCAGGAATCAAATCATGAATTGAATCATGAATCATGAATTGAATCATGAATCATAAATTGAATCATGAATTGAATCATGAATCATGAATTGAATCATGAATCATGAATTATGAATTATGAAATTAATCATGAATCATGAATTATGAGTATTGAATGGAATCATGAATCATGAATCATGAATTGATTTACTAATCATGAATTGAATCATGAATCATGAATTATGAATCATGAATTTAATCATGAATCATGAATTATGAATCATGAATCGTGAATCATGAATTGAATCATGAATTGAATCATGAATCGTGAATCATGAATTGAATCATGAATCATGAATCATGAATTGAATCATGAATCATGAATTGAATCAGGAATCGAATCATGAATTGAATCATGAATTATGAATCCTGAATCATGAATTGAATCATAAATCATGAATCGAATCATGAATCATGAATTGAATCATGAATCATGAATCATGAATTGAATCATGTATCAGGAATCGAATCATGAATTGAATCATGAATCATGAATTGAATCATGAATCATGAATCGAATCATGAATCATGAATCATGAATTGAATCATGAATCAGGAAACATGAATCATGAATTCAATCATGAATCATTAATCCAATCATGAATCATGAATCATGAATTATGAATTGAATCATAAATCATGAATTATGAATCATGAATTGAATCATGAATCATGAATCATGGATTGAATCATGAATCATGAATTGAATTTTGAATCAAGAATCATGAATCATGAATTGAATCATAAATCATGAATCGAATCATGAATCATGAATTGAATCATGAATCATGAATCATGAATTGAATTTTGAATCAAGAATCATGAATCATGAATTGAATCATGAATTATGAATCATGAAATGAATCATGAATCATGAATTGAATCATGAATTATGAATCATGAATTGAATCATATATCATGAATCCTAAATTGAATCATGAATTGAATCATGAATCATGAATCATGAATTGAATCATGAATCATGAATTGAATCATGAATCATGAATTGAATCAGGAATCGAATCATGAATTGAATCATGAATCATGAATTGAATCATGAATCATGAATTGAATCATGAATTGAATCATGAATCATGAATTGAATCATGAATTGAATTATGAATCATGAATTATGAATTATGAAATTAATCATGAATCATGAATTATGAGTCATGAATGGAATCATGAATCATGAATCATGAATTGATTTACTAATCATGAATTGAATCATGAATCATGAATTATGAATCATGAATTTAATCATGAATCATGAATTATGAATCATGAATTGAATCATGAATCATGAATCAAGAATCATGAATTGAATCATGAATCGTGAATCATGAATAGAATCATGAATCATGAATCATGAATCATGAATTGAATCATGAATCATGAATTGAATTATGAATCATGAATCATGAATTGAATCATGAATCATGAATTGAATCATGAATCCTGAATCATGAATTGAATCATAAATCATGAATCGAATCATGAATCATGAATCATGAATTGAATCATGAATCATGAATCATGAATTGAATCATGTATCATGAATCGAATCATGAATTGAATTATGAATCATGAATTGAATCATGAATCATGAATTGAATCATGAATCATGAATCGAATCATGAATCATGAATCATGAATTGAATCATGAATCAGGAAACATGAATCATGAATTCAATCATGAATCATTAATCCAATCATGAATCATGAATCATTAATCATGAATTATAAATTGAATCAGAAATCATGAATTATGAATCATGAATTGAATCATGAATCATGAATCATGGATTGAATCATGAATCATGAATTGAATTTTGAATCAAGAATCATGAATCGAATCATGAATCATGAATTGAATCATGAATCATGAATCATGAATTGAAGCATAATTCATGAATCATGAATCATGAATTATGAATCATGAATTGAATCATGAATCATGAATCATGAATCATAAATTGAATCATGAATCATGAATTGAATCATGAATTGAATCATGAATCATGAATCATGAATTGAATCATGAATCATGAATCATGAATTGAATCATGAATCATGAATCATGAATCGATTCATGAATCATGAATTGAATCATGAATCATGAATCATGAATTGAATCATGAATCATGAATCAAATCATGAATCATAATTTGAATCATGAATCATGAATCAGGAATCATGAATTGAATAATGAATCATGAAATTAATTATGAATCATGAATCGAATCATGAATCATGAATTATGAATCATGAAATGAATCTTGAAACATGATTTATGAATCATGAATCATGAATTGAATCATGAATCAGGAATTGAATCATGAATCAGGAATTGAATCATGATTCATGATTCATATATCATGAATCATGAATTATGAATTGAATCATGAATCATGAATTATGAATCATGAATTGAATTATGAATCATGAATCATGAATTGAATCATAAATCATTAATCATGAATCATGAATTGAATCATGAATCATGAATTGAATCATTAATCATGAATCATGAATCATGAATTGAATCATGAATTGAATCATGAATCATGAATCGAATCATGAATCATAAATTGAATCATGAATCATGAATCATGAATTGAAGCATGAATCATGAATCGAATCATGAATCATGAATCATGAATTGAATCATTAATCATGAATCATGATTTGAATCATGAATTGAATCATGAATCATGAATCGAATCATGAATCATGAATTGAATCATGAATCATGAATCATGAATTGAAGCATGAATCATGAATCGAATCATAAATTGAATCATGAATTGAATCATGAATCATGAATTGAATCATGAATCATGAATCATGAATGATGAATCATGATTTGAATCATGAATCATGAATTATGAATCATGAATTGAATCATGAATCAATATTCATGAATCACGAATCATAAATTGAATCATGAATTGAATCATAAGTTATGAATTGAATCATAAATCATGAATCATGAATAATGAATCATAAAATGAATCATGAATCATGAATTGAATCATGAATTGAACCATGAATCATGAATCTTGAATTGAATCATGAATCATGAATCGAATCATGAATCATGAATTGAATCATGAATCATGAATCATGAATTGAATCATGAATCATGAATCATGAATTGAATCATGAATCATTAATCGAATCATGAATCATGAATTGAATCATGAATCATGAATCATGAATCATGAATTAAATAATGAATCATGAAATGAATTATGAATCATGAATCGAATCATGAATCATGAATTATGAATCATGAATTGAATCATGAATCATGAATTGAATCATAAGTTATGAATTGAATCATAAATCATGAATCATGAATAATGAATCATAAAATGAATCATGAATCATGAATTGAATCATGAATTGAACCATGAATCATGAATCTTGAATTGAATCATGAATCATGAATCGAATCATGAATCATGAATTGAATCATGAATCATGAATCATGAATTGAATCATGAATCATGAATCATGAATTGAATCATGAATCATTAATCGAATCATGAATCATGAATTGAATCATGAATCATGAATCATGAATCATGAATTAAATAATGAATCATGAAATGAATTATGAATCATGAATCGAATCATGAATCATGAATTATGAATCATGAATTGAATCATGAATCATGAATTATGAATCATGAATCATGAATTGAATCATGAATCATGAATTGAATCATGAATCATGAATTAAATCATGAATCATAAATCATGATTCATATATCATGAATCATGAATCATGAATTGAATCATGAATCATGAATTATGAATCATGAATTGAATTATGAATCATGAATCATGAATTGAATCATAAATCATTATTTATGAATCATGAATCATGAATCGAATCATGAATCATGAATCATGAATTGAATCATGAATCATGAATCGAATCATGAATCATGAATTGAATCATGAATCATGTATCGAATCATGAATCATGAATTGAATCATGAATTAAAATCATGAATTGTATCATGAATCATGAATTGAATCATGAATTGAATCATGAATTGAATCATGAATCATGAATTGAATCATGAATCATGAATCATAAATCGAATCATGAATCATGAATTTAATCATGAATCGAATCATTAATTGAGTCATGAATCATGTATTGAATCATGAATCATGAATCATGAATTAAATCATGAATTATGAATTATGAATTAAATCATGAATCATGAATCATGAATCATGAATTGAATCAAGAATAATGAATCATGAATTAAATCATGAATTATAAATCATGAAATGAATCATGAATCATGAATTGAATCATGAATTATGAATCATGAATTGAATCATATATCATGAATCCTAAATTGAATCATGAATTGAATCATGAATCATGAATTGAATCATGAATCATGAATTGAATCATGAATCATGAATTGAATCAGGAATCGAATCATGAATTGAATCATGAATCATGAATTGAATCATGAATCATGAATTGAATCATGAATTGTATCATGAATCATGAATTGAATCATGAATCATGAATTATGAATTATGAAATTAATCATGAATCATGAATTATGAGTCATGAATGGAATCATGAATCATGAATCATGAATTGATTTACTAATCATGAATTGAATCATGAATCATGAATTATGAATTATGAATTTAATCATGAATCATGAATTATGAATCATGAATCATGAATCATGAATTGAATCATGAATTGAATCATGAATCGTGAATCATGAATTGAATCATGAATCATGAATTGAATCATGAATTGAATCAGGAATCGAATCATGAATTGAATCATGAATCATGAATCCTGAATCATGAATTGAATCATAAATCATGAATCAAATCATGAATCATGAATTGAATCATGAATCATGAATCATGAATTGAATTATGTATCAGGAATCGAATCATGAATTGAATCATGAATCATGAATTGAATCATGAATCATGAATCGAATCATGAATCATGAATCATGAATTGAATCATGAATCAGGAAACATGAATCATGAATTCAATCATGAATCATTAATGCAATCATGAATCATGAATTATGAATTGAATCATAAATCATGAATTATGAATCATGATTTGAATCATGAATCATGAATCATGAATTGAATCATGAATCATGAATCATGAATTGAATCATGAATCATGAATCATGGATTGAATCATGAATCATGAATTGAATTTTGAATCAAGAATCATGAATCATGAATTGAATCATAAATCATGAATCGAATCATGAATCATGAATTGAATCATGAATCATGAATCATGAATTGAATTTTGAATAAAGAATCATGAATCATGAATTGAATCATGAATCATGAATCGAATCATGAATCATGAATCGAATCATGAATCATGAATTGAATCATGAATCATGAATCATGAATTGAAGCATGAATCATGAATCATGAATCGAATCATGAATCATGAATTTTGAATCATGAATTGAATCATGAATCATGAATCATGAATTATAAATTGAATCATGAATCATGAATTGAATCATGAATTGAATCATTAATCATGAATCATGAATTGAATCATGAATCATGAATCATGAATTGAATCATGAATCATGAATCGAATCATGAATCATGAATTGAATCATGAATCATGAATCATGAATCGAATCATGAATCATGAATTGAATCATGAATCATGAATCAAATCATGAATCATGAATCATGAATCATGAATTGAATAATGAATCATGAAATTAATTATGAATCATGAATCGAATCATGAATCATGAATTATGAATCATGAAGTGAATCATGAAACATGATTTATGAATCATGAATCATGAATTGAATCATGAATCATGAATTGAATCATGAATCAGGAATTGAATCATGAATCATGAATTGAATCATTAATCATGAATCATGAATCATGAATTGAATCATGAATTGAATCATGAATCATGAATCGAATCATGAATTGAATCATGAATCATGAATTGAATCATGAATCATGAATCGAATCATGAATCATGAATCATGAATTGAATCATGAATCAGGAAACATGAATCATGAATTCAATCATGAATCATTAATGCAATCATGAATCATGAATTATGAATTGAATCATAAATCATGAATTATGAATCATGATTTGAATCATGAATCATGAATCATGAATTGAATCATGAATCATGAATCATGAATTGAATCATGAATCATGAATCATGGATTGAATCATGAATCATGAATTGAATTTTGAATCAAGAATCATGAATCATGAATTGAATCATAAATCATGAATCGAATCATGAATCATGAATTGAATCATGAATCATGAATCATGAATTGAATTTTGAATAAAGAATCATGAATCATGAATTGAATCATGAATCATGAATCGAATCATGAATCATGAATCGAATCATGAATCATGAATTGAATCATGAATCATGAATCATGAATTGAAGCATGAATCATGAATCATGAATCGAATCATGAATCATGAATTATGAATCATGAATTGAATCATGAATCATGAATCATGAATTATAAATTGAATCATGAATCATGAATTGAATCATGAATTGAATCATTAATCATGAATCATGAATTGAATCATGAATCATGAATCATGAATTGAATCATGAATCATGAATCGAATCATGAATCATGAATTGAATCATGAATCATGAATCGAATCATGAATCATGAATGGAATCATGAATCATGAATCATGAATTGATTTACTAATCATGAATTGAATCATGAATCATGAATTATGAATTATGAATTTAATCATGAATCATGAATCATGAATTGAATCATGAATTGAATCATGAATCGTGAATCATGAATTGAATCATGAATCATGAATCATGAATTGAATCATGAATCATGAATTGAATCATGAATTGAATCAGGAATCGAATCATGAATTGAATCATAAATCATGAATCGAATCATGAATCATGAATTGAATCATGAATCATGAATCATGAATTGAATTATGTATCAGGAATCGAATCATGAATTGAATCATGAATCATGAATTGAATCATGAATCATGAATCGAATCATGAATCATGAATCATGAATTGAATCATGAATCAGGAAACATGAATCATGAATTCAATCATGAATCATTAATGCAATCATGAATCATGAATTATGAATTGAATCATAAATCATGAATTATGAATCATGATTTGAATCATGAATCATGAATCATGAATTGAATCATGAATCATGAATCATGAATTGAATCATGAATCATGAATCATGGATTGAATCATGAATCATGAATTGAATTTTGAATCAAGAATCATGAATCATGAATTGAATCATAAATCATGAATCGAATCATGAATCATGAATTGAATCATGAATCATGAATCATGAATTGAATTTTGAATAAAGAATCATGAATCATGAATTGAATCATGAATCATGAATCGAATCATGAATCATGAATCGAATCATGAATCATGAATTGAATCATGAATCATGAATCATGAATTGAAGCATGAATCATGAATCATGAATCGAATCATGAATCATGAATTATGAATCATGAATTGAATCATGAATCATGAATCATGAATTATAAATTGAATCATGAATCATGAATTGAATCATGAATTGAATCATTAATCATGAATCATGAATTGAATCATGAATCATGAATCATGAATTGAATCATGAATCATGAATCGAATCATGAATCATGAATTGAATCATGAATCATGAATCATGAATCGAATCATGAATCATGAATTGAATCATGAATCATGAATCAAATCATGAATCATGAATCATGAATCATGAATTGAATAATGAATCATGAAATTAATTATGAATCATGAATCGAATCATGAATCATGAATTATGAATCATGAAGTGAATCATGAAACATGATTTATGAATCATGAATCATGAATTGAATCATGAATCAGGAATTGAATCATGAATCAGGAATTGAATCATGAATCATGAATTGAATCATTAATCATGAATCATGAATCATGAATTGAATCATGAATTGAATCATGAATCATGAATCGAATCATGAATTGAATCATGAATCATGAATTGAATCATGAATCATGAATCGAATCATGAATCATGAATCATGAATTGAATCATGAATCAGGAAACATGAATCATGAATTCAATCATGAATCATTAATGCAATCATGAATCATGAATTATGAATTGAATCATAAATCATGAATTATGAATCATGAATCATGAATTGAATCATGAATCATGAATCATGAATTGAATCATGAATCATGAATCATGGATTGAATCATGAATCATGAATTGAATTTTGAATCAAGAATCATGAATCATGAATTGAATCATAAATCATGAATCGAATCATGAATCATGAATTGAATCATGAATCATGAATCATGAATTGAATTTTGAATAAAGAATCATGAATCATGAATTGAATCATGAATCATGAATCGAATCATGAATCATGAATCGAATCATGAATCATGAATTGAATCATGAATCATGAATCATGAATTGAAGCATGAATCATGAATCATGAATCGAATCATGAATCATGAATTATGAATCATGAATTGAATCATGAATCATGAATCATGAATTATAAATTGAATCATGAATCATGAATTGAATCATGAATTGAATCATTAATCATGAATCATGAATTGAATCATGAATCATGAATCATGAATTGAATCATGAATCATGAATCGAATCATGAATCATGAATTGAATCATGAATCGAATCATGAATCATGAATTGAATCATGAATCATGAATCAAATCATGAATCATGAATCATGAATCATGAATTGAATAATGAATCATGAAATTAATTATGAATCATGAATCGAATCATGAATCATGAATTATGAATCATGAAGTGAATCATGAAACATGATTTATGAATCATGAATCATGAATTGAATCATGAATCAGGAATTGAATCATGAATCAGGAATTGAATCATGAATCATGAATTGAATCATTAATCATGAATCATGAATCATGAATTGAATCATGAATTGAATCATGAATCATGAATCGAATCATGAATCATAAATTGAATCATGAATCATGAATCATGAATTGAATCATGAATCATGAATCATGAATCATGAATCATGAATCATGAATTGAATAATGAATCATGAAATTAATTATGAATCATGAATCGAATCATGAATCATGAATTATGAATCATGAAGTGAATCATGAAACATGATTTATGAATCATGAATCATGAATTGAATCATGAATCAGGAATTGAATCATGAATCAGGAATTGAATCATGAATCAGGAATTGAATCATGAATCATGAATTGAATCATTAATCATGATTCATGAATCATGAATTTAATCATGAATTGAATCATGAATCATGAATTGAATCATGAATCATGAATTGAATCATGAATCATGAATCATGAATTGAAGCATGAATCATGAATCATGAATCGAATCATGAATCATGAATTATGAATCATGAATTGAATCATGAATCATGAATCATGAATCATAAATTGAATCATGAATCATGAATTGAATCATGAATTGAATCATTAATCATGAATCATAAATTGAATCATGAATCATGAATCATGAATTGAATCATGAATCATGAATCGAATCATGAATCATGAATTGAATCATGAATCATGAATCATGAATCAAATCATGAATCATGAATTGAATCATGAATCATGAATCATGAATTGAATAATGAATCATGAAATTAATTTTTGAATCATGAATCGAATCATGAATCATGAATTATGAATCATGAAGTGAATCATGAAACATGATTTATGAATCATGAATCAGGAATTGAATCATGAATCAGGAATTGAATCATGAATCATGAATTGAATCATTAATCATGAATCATGAATCATGAATTTAATCATGAATTGAATCATGAATCATGAATCGAATCATGAATCATGAATCGAATCATGAATCATGAATCATGAATTGAAGCATGAATCATGAATCGAATCATGAATCATGAATTATGAATCATGAATTGAATCATGAATCATGAATCATGAATCATAAATTGAATCATGAATCATGAATTGAATCATGAATCATGAATTGAATCATTAATCATGAATCATGAATCATGAATTGAATCATGAATTGAATCATGAATCATGAATCGAATCATGAATCATAAATTGAATCATGAATCATGAATCATGAATTGAAGCATGAATCATGAATCATGAATCGAATCATGAATCATGAATCATGAATTGAATCATTAATCATGAATCATGAATCATGATTTGAATCATGAATTGAATCATGAATCATGAATCGAATCATGAATCATGAATTGAATCATGAATCATGAATCATGAATTGAAGCATGAATCATGAAGCATGAATCGAATCATGAATTGAATCATGAATTGAATCATGAATCATGAATCGAATCATGAATCATGAATTGAATCATGAATCATGAATTAAAGCATGAATCATGAATCATGAATCGAATCTTGAATTGAATCATGAATTGAATCATGAATCATGAATTGAATCATGAATCATGAATCATGAATCATGAATCATGAATCATGAATTGAATCATGAATCATGAATTATGAATCATGAATTGAATCATGAATCATGATTCATGAATCACGAATCATGAATTGAATCATGAATTGAATCATAAGTCATGAATTGAATCATAAATCATGAATCATGAATCCATGAATCATAAATTGAATCATAAATCATGAATTGAATCATGAATCATGAATTGAATCATGAATCATGAATTGAATCATGTATCAAGAATCGAATCATGAATTGAATCATGAATCATGAATTGAATCATGAATCATGAATCGAATCATGAATCATGAATCATGAATTGAAATCATGAATCAGGAAACATGAATCATGAATTCAATCATGAATCATTAATCCAATCATGAATCATGAATCATGAATTATGATTGAATCATAAATCATGAATTATGAATCATGAATTGAATCATGAATCATGAATCATGAATTGAATCATGAATCATGAATCAATGAATTGAATCATGAATCATGAATCATGGATTGAATCATGAATCATGAATTGAATTTTGAATCAAGAATCATGAATCATGAATTGAATCATAAATCATGAATCGAATCATGAATCATGAATTGAATCATGAATCATGAATCATGAATTGAATTTTGAATCAAGAATCATGAATCATGAATTGAATCATGAATTATGAATCATGAAATGAATCATGAATCATGAATTGAATCGTGAATTATGAATCATGAATTGAATCATATATCATGAATCCTAAATTGAATCATGAATTGAATCATGAATCATGAATCATGAATTGAATCATGAATCATGAATTGAATCATGAATCATGAATTGAATCAGGAATCGAATCATGAATTGAATCATGAATCATGCATTGAATCATGAATCATGAATTGAATCATGAATTGAATCATGAATCATGAATTGAATCATGATTCATGCATTGAATCATGAATCATGAATTATGAATTATGAAATTAATCATGAATCATGAATTATGAGTCATGAATGGAATCATGAATCATGAATCATGAATTGATTTACTAATCATGAATTGAATCATGAATCATGAATTATGAATCATGAATTTAATCATGAATCATGAATTATGAATCATGAATTGAATCATGAATCATGAATTGAATCATGAATCATGAATCATGAATTGAATCATGAATCATGAATTGAATTATGAATCATAAATCATGAATTGAATCATGAATCATGAATTGAATCATGAATCATGAATCCTGAATCATGAATTGAATCATAAATCATGAATCGAATCATGAATCATGAATCATGAATTGAATCATGAATCATGAATTGAATCATGTATCATGATCGAATCATGAATTGAATCATGAATCATGAATCATGAATTGAATCATGAATCATTAATCCAATCATGAATCATGAATCATGAATTATAAATTGAATCAGAAATCATGAATTATGAATCATGAATTGAATCATGAATCATGAATCATGGATTGAATCATGAATCATGAATTGAATTTTGAATCAAGAATCATGAATCATGAATTGAATCATAAATCATGAATCGAATCATGAATCATGAATTGAATCATGAATCATGAATCATGAATTGAAGCATAATTCATGAATCATGAATCGAATCATGAATCATGAATTATGAATCATGAATTGAATCATAAATCATGAATCATGAATCATAAATTGAATCATAAATCATGAATTGAATCATGAATTGAATCATGAATCATGAATCATGAATTGAATCATGAATCATGAATAATGAATCGAATCATGAATCCTTGAATTGAATCATGAATCATGAATCATTGAATTGGAATCATGAATCATGAATCAAATCATGAATCATGAATTGAATCATGAATCAGGAATCAGGAATCATGAATTGAATAATGAATCATGAAATTAATTAAGAATCATGAATCGAATCATGAATCATGAATTATGAATCATGAATTGAATCTTGAAACATGATTTATGAATCATGAATCATGAATTGAATCATGAATCAGAATTGAATCATGAAATCAGGAATTGAATCATGAATCATGATTCAAGATTCATATATCATGAATCATGAATCATGAATTGAATCATGAATCATGAATTATGAATCATGAATTGAATTATGAATCATGAATTGAATCATTAATCATGAATCATGAATTGAATCATGAATTGAATCATGAATCATGAATCGAATCATGAATCATAATTGAATCATGAATCATTATCATGAATTGAAGCATGAATCATGAATCGAATCATGAATCATGAATCATGAATTGAATCATTAATCATGAATCATGATTTGAATCATGAATTGAATCATGAATCATGAATCAAATCATGAATCATGAATTGAATCATGAATCATGAATTGAAGCATGAATCATGAATCGAATCATGAATTAAATCATGAATTGAATCATGAATCATGAATCATGAATGATGAATCATGAATCATGATTTGAATCATGAATCATGAATTATGAATCATGAATTGAATCATGAATCATGATTCATGAATCACGAATCATAAATTGAATCATGAATTGAATCATAAGTCATGAATTGAATCATAAATCATGAATCATGAATAATGAATCATAAATTGAATCATGAATCATGAATTGAATCATGAATTGAATCATGAATCATGAATCATGAATTGAATCATGAATCATGAATCGAATCATGAATCATGAATTGAATCATGAATCATGAATCATGAATTGAATCATGAATCATGAATCGAATCATGAATCATGAATTGAATCATGAATCATGAATCATGAATTAAATAATGAATCATGAAATGAATTATGAATCATGAATCGAATCATGAATCATGAATTATGAATCATGAATTGAATCATGAATCATGAATTATGAATCATGAATCATGAATTGAATCATGAATCATGAATTGAATCATGAATCATGAATTAAATCATGAATCATAAATCATGATTCATATATCATGAATCATGAATTGAATCATGAATCATGAATTATGAATCATGAATTGAATTATGAATCATGAATCATGAATTGAATCATAAATCATGAATTGAATCATGAATCATGTATCGAATCATGAATCATGAATTGAATCATGAATTAAAATCATGAATTGTATCAAGAATCATGAATTGAATCATGAATTATGAATCATGAATTGAATCATATATCATGAATCATGAATCATGAATTGAATCAAGAATAATGAATCATGAATTGAATCATGAATTATAAATCATGAATTGAATCATGAATCATGAATCATGAATCGAATCATGAATCATGAATTGAATCATGAATCATGTATCGAATCATGAATCATGAATTGAATCATGAATTAAAATCATGAATTGTATCATGAATCATGAATTGAATCATGAATTATGAATCATGAATTGAATCATATATCATGAATCATGAATCATGAATTGAATCAAGAATAATGAATCATGAATTGAATCATGAATTATAAATCATGAAATGAATCATGAATCATGAATTGAATCATGAATTATGAATCATGAATTATAAATCATGAAATGAATCATGAATCCTAAATTGAATCATGAATTGTATCATGAATTGAATCATGAATCATGAATTGAATCATGAATCATGAATTGAATCATGAATCATGAATTGAATCAGGAATCGAATCATGAATTGAATCATGAATCATGAATTGAATCATGAATCATGAATTGAATCATGAATTGAATCATGAATCATGAATTGAATCATGAATCATGAATTATGAATTATGAAATTAATCATGAATCATGAATTATGAGTCATGAATGGAATCATGAATCATGAATCATGAATTGATTTACTAATCATGAATTGAATCATGAATCATGAATTATGAATCATGAATTTAATCATGAATCATGAATTATGAATCATGAATTGAATCATGAATCATGAATCAAGAATCATGAATTGAATCATGAATCGTGAATCATGAATTGAATCATGAATCATGAATCATGAATTGAATCATGAATCATGAATTGAATCATGAATCATGAATTGAATCAGGAATCGAATCATGAATTGAATCATGAATCATGAATCCTGAATCATGAATTGAATCATAAATCATAAATCGAATCATGAATCATGAATTGAATCATGAATCATGAATCATGAATTGAATCATGTATCAGGAATCGAATCATGAATTGAATCATGAATCATGAATTGAATCATGAATCATGAATCGAATCATGAATCATGAATCATGAATTAAATCATGATTCAGGAAACATGAATCATTAATCCAATCATGAATCATGAATCATGAATTATGAATTGATTCATAAATCATGAATTATGAATCATGAATTGAATCATGAATCATGAATCATGAATTAAATCATGAATCATGAATCATGAATTGAATCATGAATCATGAATCATGGATTGAATCATGAATCATGAATTGAATTTTGAATCAAGAATCATGAATCATGAATTGAATTATAAATCATGAATCGAATCATGAATCATGAATTGAATCATGAATCATGAATCATGAATTGAATTTTGAATCAAGAATCATGAATCATGAATTGAATCATTAATCATGAATCGAATCATGAATCGAATCATGAATCATGAATTGAATCATGAATCATGAATCATGAATTGAAGCATGAATCATGAATTGAATCATGAATCATGAATCATGAATTGAATCATGAATCATGAATTGAATCATTAATCATGAATCATGAATCATGAATTGAATCATGAATTGAATCATGAATCATGAATCGAATCATGAATCATAAATTGAATCATGAATCATGAATCATGAATTGAAGCATGAATCATGAATCATGAATCGAATCATGAATCATGAATCATGAATTGAATCATTAATCATGAATCATGAATCATGATTTGAATCATGAATTGAATCATGAATCATGAATCGAATCATGAATCATGAATTGAATCATGAATCATGAATCATGAATTGAAGCATGAATCATGAAGCATGAATCGAATCATGAATTGAATCATGAATTGAATCATGAATCATGAATCGAATCATGAATCATGAATTGAATCATGAATCATGAATTAAAGCATGAATCATGAATCATGAATCGAATCATGAATTGAATCATGAATTGAATCATGAATCATGAATTGAATCATGAATCATGAATCATGAATCATGAATCATGAATCATGAATTGAATCATGAATCATGAATTATGAATCATGAATTGAATCATGAATCATGATTCATGAATCACGAATCATGAATTGAATCATGAATTGAATCATAAGTCATGAATTGAATCATAAATCATGAATCATGAATCATGAATCATAAATTGAATCATAAATCATGAATTGAATCATGAATCATGAATTGAATCATGAATCATGAATTGAATCATGTATCAAGAATCGAATCATGAATTGAATCATGAATCATGAATTGAATCATGAATCATGAATCGAATCATGAATCATGAATCATGAATTGAATCATGAATCAGGAAACATGAATCATGAATTCAATCATGAATCATTAATCCAATCATGAATCATGAATCATGAATTATGAATTGAATCATAAATCATGAATTATGAATCATGAATTGAATCATGAATCATGAATCATGAATTGAATCATGAATCATGAATCATGAATTGAATCATGAATCATGAATCATGGATTGAATCATGAATCATGAATTGAATTTTGAATCAAGAATCATGAATCATGAATTGAATCATAAATCATGAATCGAATCATGAATCATGAATTGAATCATGAATCATGAATCATGAATTGAATTTTGAATCAAGAATCATGAATCATGAATTGAATCATGAATTATGAATCATGAAATGAATCATGAATCATGAATTGAATCGTGAATTATGAATCATGAATTGAATCATATATCATGAATCCTAAATTGAATCATGAATTGAATCATGAATCATGAATCATGAATTGAATCATGAATCATGAATTGAATCATGAATCATGAATTGAATCAGGAATCGAATCATGAATTGAATCATGAATCATGCATTGAATCATGAATCATGAATTGAATCATGAATTGAATCATGAATCATGAATTGAATCATGAATCATGCATTGAATCATGAATCATGAATTATGAATTATGAAATTAATCATGAATCATGAATTATGAGTCATGAATGGAATCATGAATCATGAATCATGAATTGATTTACTAATCATGAATTGAATCATGAATCATGAATTATGAATCATGAATTTAATCATGAATCATGAATTATGAATCATGAATTGAATCATGAATCATGAATCAAGAATCATGAATTGAATCATGAATCATGAATCATGAATTGAATCATGAATCATGAATTGAATTATGAATCATAAATCATGAATTGAATCATGAATCATGAATTGAATCATGAATCATGAATCCTGAATCATGAATTGAATCATAAATCATGAATCGAATCATGAATCATGAATCATGAATTGAATCATGAATCATGAATTGAATCATGTATCATGAATCGAATCATGAATTGAATCATGAATCATGAATCATGAATTGAATCATGAATCATTAATCCAATCATGAATCATGAATCATGAATTATAAATTGAATCAGAAATCATGAATTATGAATCATGAATTGAATCATGAATCATGAATCATGGATTGAATCATGAATCATGAATTGAATTTTGAATCAAGAATCATGAATCATGAATTGAATCATAAATCATGAATCGAATCATGAATCATGAATTGAATCATGAATCATGAATCATGAATTGAAGCATAATTCATGAATCATGAATCGAATCATGAATCATGAATTATGAATCATGAATTGAATCATAAATCATGAATCATGAATCATAAATTGAATCATAAATCATGAATTGAATCATGAATTGAATCATGAATCATGAATCATGAATTGAATCATGAATCATGAATAATGAATCGAATCATGAATCATGAATTGAATCATGAATCATGAATCATGAATTGAATCATGAATCATGAATCAAATCATGAATCATGAATTGAATCATGAATCAGGAATCAGGAATCATGAATTGAATAATGAATCATGAAATTAATTATGAATCATGAATCGAATCATGAATCATGAATTATGAATCATGAATTGAATCTTGAAACATGATTTATGAATCATGAATCATGAATTGAATCATGAATCAGGAATTGAATCATGAATCAGGAATTGAATCATGAATCATGATTCAAGATTCATATATCATGAATCATGAATCATGAATTGAATCATGAATCATGAATTATGAATCATGAATTGAATTATGAATCATGAATTGAATCATTAATCATGAATCATGAATTGAATCATGAATTGAATCATGAATCATGAATCGAATCATGAATCATAAATTGAATCATGAATCATGAATCATGAATTGAAGCATGAATCATGAATCGAATCATGAATCATGAATCATGAATTGAATCATTAATCATGAATCATGATTTGAATCATGAATTGAATCATGAATCATGAATCAAATCATGAATCATGAATTGAATCATGAATCATGAATTGAAGCATGAATCATGAATCGAATCATGAATTAAATCATGAATTGAATCATGAATCATGAATTGAATCATGAATCATGAATCATGAATGATGAATCATGAATCATGATTTGAATCATGAATCATGAATTATGAATCATGAATTGAATCATGAATCATGATTCATGAATCACGAATCATAAATTGAATCATGAATTGAATCATAAGTCATGAATTGAATCATAAATCATGAATCATGAATAATGAATCATAAATTGAATCATGAATCATGAATTGAATCATGAATTGAATCATGAATCATGAATCATGAATTGAATCATGAATCATGAATCGAATCATGAATCATGAATTGAATCATGAATCATGAATCATGAATTGAATCATGAATCATGAATCGAATCATGAATCATGAATTGAATCATGAATCATGAATCATGAATTAAATAATGAATCATGAAATGAATTATGAATCATGAATCGAATCATGAATCATGAATTATGAATCATGAATTGAATCATGAATCATGAATTATGAATCATGAATCATGAATTGAATCATGAATCATGAATTGAATCATGAATCATGAATTAAATCATGAATCATAAATCATGATTCATATATCATGAATCATGAATTGAATCATGAATCATGAATTATGAATCATGAATTGAATTATGAATCATGAATCATGAATTGAATCATAAATCATGAATTGAATCATGAATCATGTATCGAATCATGAATCATGAATTGAATCATGAATTAAAATCATGAATTGTATCAAGAATCATGAATTGAATCATGAATTATGAATCATGAATTGAATCATATATCATGAATCATGAATCATGAATTGAATCAAGAATAATGAATCATGAATTGAATCATGAATTATAAATCATGAATTGAATCATGAATCATGAATCATGAATCGAATCATGAATCATGAATTGAATCATGAATCATGTATCGAATCATGAATCATGAATTGAATCATGAATTAAAATCATGAATTGTATCATGAATCATGAATTGAATCATGAATTATGAATCATGAATTGAATCATATATCATGAATCATGAATCATGAATTGAATCAAGAATAATGAATCATGAATTGAATCATGAATTATAAATCATGAAATGAATCATGAATCATGAATTGAATCATGAATTATGAATCATGAATTATAAATCATGAAATGAATCATGAATCCTAAATTGAATCATGAATTGTATCATGAATTGAATCATGAATCATGAATTGAATCATGAATCATGAATTGAATCATGAATCATGAATTGAATCAGGAATCGAATCATGAATTGAATCATGAATCATGAATTGAATCATGAATCATGAATTGAATCATGAATTGAATCATGAATCATGAATTGAATCATGAATCATGAATTATGAATTATGAAATTAATCATGAATCATGAATTATGAGTCATGAATGGAATCATGAATCATGAATCATGAATTGATTTACTAATCATGAATTGAATCATGAATCATGAATTATGAATCATGAATTTAATCATGAATCATGAATTATGAATCATGAATTGAATCATGAATCATGAATCAAGAATCATGAATTGAATCATGAATCGTGAATCATGAATTGAATCATGAATCATGAATCATGAATTGAATCATGAATCATGAATTGAATCATGAATCATGAATTGAATCAGGAATCGAATCATGAATTGAATCATGAATCATGAATCCTGAATCATGAATTGAATCATAAATCATAAATCGAATCATGAATCATGAATTGAATCATGAATCATGAATCATGAATTGAATCATGTATCAGGAATCGAATCATGAATTGAATCATGAATCATGAATTGAATCATGAATCATGAATCGAATCATGAATCATGAATCATGAATTAAATCATGATTCAGGAAACATGAATCATTAATCCAATCATGAATCATGAATCATGAATTATGAATTGATTCATAAATCATGAATTATGAATCATGAATTGAATCATGAATCATGAATCATGAATTAAATCATGAATCATGAATCATGAATTGAATCATGAATCATGAATCATGGATTGAATCATGAATCATGAATTGAATTTTGAATCAAGAATCATGAATCATGAATTGAATTATAAATCATGAATCGAATCATGAATCATGAATTGAATCATGAATCATGAATCATGAATTGAATTTTGAATCAAGAATCATGAATCATGAATTGAATCATTAATCATGAATCGAATCATGAATCGAATCATGAATCATGAATTGAATCATGAATCATGAATCATGAATTGAAGCATGAATCATGAATCGAATCATGAATCATGAATCATGAATCATAAATTGAATCATGAATCATGAATTGAATCATGAATTGAATCATTAATCATGAATCATGAATTGAATCATGAATCATGAATCATGAATTGAATCATGAATCATGAATCGAATCATGAATCATGAATCGAATCATGAATCATGAATCATGAATCAAATCATGAATCATAAATTGAATCATGAATCATGAATCATGAATCGAATCATGAATCATGAATCGAATCATGAATCATGAATCATGAATCAAATCATGAATCATGAATTGAATAATGAATCATGAAATTAATTATGAATCATGAATCGAATCATGAATCATGAATCATGAATCATGAATTGAATCATAAATCATTATTCATGAATCATGAATCATGAATCGAATCATGAATCATGAATCATGAATTGAATCATGAATCATGAATCATGAATCGAATCATGAATCATGAATTGAATCATGAATCATGTATCGAATCATGAATCATGAATTGAATCATGAATTAAAATCATGAATTGTATCATGAATCATGAATTGAATCATGAATTATGAATCATGAATTGAATCATATATCATGAATCATGAATCATGAATTGAATCAAGAATAATGAATCATGAATTGAATCATGAATTATAAATCATGAAATGAATCATGAATCATGAATTGAATCATGAATTATGAATCATGAATTGAATCATATATCATGAATCCTAAATTGAATCATGAATTGTATCATGAATTGAATCATGAATCATGAATTGAATCATGAATAATGAATTGAATCAGGAATCGAATCATGAATTGAATCATGAATCATGAATTGAATCATGAATCATGAATTGAATCATGAATTGAATCATGAATCATGAATTGAATCATGAATCATGAATTATGAATTATGAAATTAATCATGAATCATGAATTATGAGTCATGAATGGAATCATGAATCATGAATCATGAATTGATTTACTAATCATGAATTGAATCATGAATCATGAATTATGAATCATGAATTTAATCATGAATCATGAATTATGAATCATGAATTGAATCATGAATCATGAATCAAGAATCATGAATTAAATCATGAATCGTGAATCATGAATTGAATCATGAATCATGAATCATGAATTGAATCCTGAATCATGAATTGAATCATGAATCATGAATTGAATCAGGAATCGAATCATGAATTGAATCATGAATCATGAATCCTGAATCATGAATTGAATCATAAATCATGAATCGAATCATGAATCATGAATCATGAATTATGAATTGATTCATAAATCATGAATTATGAATCATGAATTGAATCATGAATCATGAATCATGAATTGAATCATGAATCATGAATCATGAATTGAATCATGAATCATGAATCATGGATTGAATCATGAATCATGAATTGAATTTTGAATCCAGAATCATGAATCATGAATTGAAATATAAATCATGAATCGAATCATGAATCATGAATTGAATCATGAATCATGAATTGAATTTTGAATCAAGAATCATGAATCATGAATTGAATCATGAATCATGAATCGAATCATGAATCATGAATCGAATCATGAATCATGAATTGAATCATAAATCATGAATCATGAATTGAAGCATGAATCATGAATCATGAATCAAATCATGAATCATGAAGCATGAATCATAAATTGAATCATGAATCATGAATTGAATCATGAATTGAATCATTAATCATGAATCATGAATTGAATCATGAATCATGAATCATGAATTGAATCATGAATCATGAATCGAATCATGAATCATGAATCGAATCATGAATCATGAATCATGAATCAAATCATGAATCATGAATTGAATCATGAATCATGAATCATGAATCGAATCATGAATCATGAATCGAATCATGAATCATGAATCATGAATCAAATCATGAATCATGAATTGAATAATGAATCATGAAATTAATTATGAATCATGAATCGAATCATGAATCATGAATTATGAATCATGAAGTGAATCATGAAACATGATTTCTGAATCATGAATCATGAATTGAATCATGAATCAGGAATTGAATCATGAATCATGAATCATGAATTGAATTTTGAATCAAGAATCATGAATCATGAATTGAATCATAAATCATGAATCGAATCATGAATCATGAATCGAATCATGAATCATGAATTGAATCATGAATCATGAATCATGAATTGAAGCATGAATCATGAATCATGAATCGAATCATGAATCATGAATCATGAATCATAAATTGAATCATAATTCATGAATTGAATCATGAATTGAATCATTAATCATGAATCATGACATGAATCATGAATCATGAATCATGAATTGAATCATGAATCATGAATCGAATCATGAATCATGAATTGAATCATGAATCATGAAACATGAATCAAATCATGAATCATGAGTTGAATCATGAATCATGAATCATGAATTGAATAATGAATCATGAAATTAATTATGAATCATGAATCGAATCATGAATCATGAATTATGAATCATGAAGTGAATCATGAAACATGATTTATGAATCATGAATCATGATTTGAATCATGAATCAGGAATTGAATCATGAATCAGAAATTGAATCATGAATCATGAATTGAATCATTAATCATGAATCATGAAATTAATTATGAATCATGAATTGAATCATGAATCATGAATCGAATCATGAATCATAAATTGAATCATGATTTATGAATCATGAATCATGAATTGAATAATGAATCATCAAATTAATTATGAATCATGAATCGAATCATGAATCATGAATTATGAATCATGAAGTGAATCATGAAACATGATTTATGAATCATGAATCATGAATTGAATCATGAATCAGGAATTGAATCATGAATCAGGAATTAAATCATGAATCATGAATTGAATCATGAATTGAATCATGAATCATGAATCGAATCATGAATCATGAATTGAATCATGAATCATGAATCATGAATTGAAGCATGAATCATGAATTATGAATCATGAATTGAATCATGAATCATAAATTGAATCATGAATCATGAATTGAATCATGAATTGAATCATTAATCATGAATCATGAATTGAATCATGGATCATGAATCATGAATTGAATCATGAATCATGAATCGAATCATGAATCATGAATTGAATCATGAATCATGAATCATGAATCAAATCATGAATATTGAATTGAATCATGAATCATGAATCATGAATTGAATAATGAATCATGAAATTAATTATGAATCATGAATCGAATCATGAATCATGAATTATGAATCATGAAGTGAATCATGAAACATGATTTATGAATCATGAATCATGAATTGAATCATGAATCATGAATTGAATCATGAATCAGGAATTGAATCATGAATCATGAATTGAATCATTAATCATGAATCATGAATCATGAATTGAATCATGAATTGAATCATGAATCATGAATCGAATCATGAATTGAATCATGAATCATGAATCGAATCATGAATCATAAATTGAATCATTAATCATGAATCATAAATCATGATTTGAATCATGAATTGAATCATGAATCATGAATCGAATCATGAATCATGAATTGAATCATGAATCATGAATCATGAATTGAAGCATGAATCATGAATCATGAATCGAATCATGAATTGAATCATGAATTGAATCATGAATCATGAATCGAATCATGAATCATGAATTGAATCATGAATCATGAATTGAAGCATGAATCATGAATCATGAATTGAATCATGAATTGAATCATGAACTGAATCATGAATCATGAATTGAATCATGAATGATGAATCATGAATGATGAATCATTAATCATGAATCATGAATTGAATCATGAATCATGAATTATGAATCATGAATTGAATCATGAATCATGATTTATGAATCACGAATCATGAATTGAATCATGAATTGAATCATAAGTCATGAATTGAATCATAAATCATGAATCATGATTAATGAATCATAAATTGAATCATGAATCATGAATTGAATCATGAATTGAATCATGAATCATGAATCATGAATTGAAACATGAATCATGAATCATGAATCGAATCATGAATCATGAATTGAATCATGAATCATGAATCATGAATTGAATCATGAATCATGAATCGAATCATGAATCATGAATTGAATCATGAATCATGAATCATGAATCATGAATTAAATAATGAATCATGAATTATGAATCATGAAGTGAATCATGAAACATGATTTATGAATCATGAATCATGAATTGAATCATGAATCAGGAATTGAATCATGAATCAGGAATTGAATCATGAATCATGAATTGAATCATGAATTGAATCATGAATCATGAATCGAATCATGAATCATGAATTGAATCATGAATCATGAATCATGAATTGAAGCATGAATCATGAATTATGAATCATGAATTGAATCATGAATCATGAATCATAAATTGAATCATGAATCATGAATTGAATCATGAATTGAATCATTAATCATGAATCATGAATTGAATCATGGATCATGAATCATGAATTGAATCATGAATCATGAATCGAATCATGAATCATGAATTGAATCATGAATCATGAATCATGAATCAAATCATGAATATTGAATTGAATCATGAATCATGAATCATGAATTGAATAATGAATCATGAAATTAATTATGAATCATGAATCGAATCATGAATCATGAATTATGAATCATGAAGTGAATCATGAAACATGATTTATGAATCATGAATCATGAATTGAATCATGAATCATGAATTGAATCATGAATCAGGAATTGAATCATGAATCATGAATTGAATCATTAATCATGAATCATGAATCATGAATTGAATCATGAATTGAATCATGAATCATGAATCGAATCATGAATTGAATCATGAATCATGAATCGAATCATGAATCATAAATTGAATCATTAATCATGAATCATGAATCATGATTTGAATCATGAATTGAATCATGAATCATGAATCGAATCATGAATCATGAATTGAATCATGAATCATGAATCATGAATTGAAGCATGAATCATGAATCATGAATCGAATCATGAATTGAATCATGAATTGAATCATGAATCATGAATCGAATCATGAATCATGAATTGAATCATGAATCATGAATTGAAGCATGAATCATGAATCATGAATTGAATCATGAATTGAATCATGAACTGAATCATGAATCATGAATTGAATCATGAATGATGAATCATGAATGATGAATCATTAATCATGAATCATGAATTGAATCATGAATCATGAATTATGAATCATGAATTGAATCATGAATCATGATTTATGAATCACGAATCATGAATTGAATCATGAATTGAATCATAAGTCATGAATTGAATCATAAATCATGAATCATGATTAATGAATCATAAATTGAATCATGAATCATGAATTGAATCATGAATTGAATCATGAATCATGAATCATGAATTGAAACATGAATCATGAATCATGAATCGAATCATGAATCATGAATTGAATCATGAATCATGAATCATGAATTGAATCATGAATCATGAATCGAATCATGAATCATGAATTGAATCATGAATCATGAATCATGAATCATGAATTAAATAATGAATCATGAATCATGAATCATGAATTAAATAATGAATCATGAAACATGAATCAAATCATGAATCATGAGTTGAATCATGAATCATGAATCATGAATCATGAATTGAATAATGAATCATGAAATTAATTATGAATCATGAATCGAATCATGAATCATGAATTATGAATCATGAAGTGAATCATGAAACATGATTTATGAATCATGAATCATGAATTGAATCATGAATCAGGAATTGAATCATGAATCAGGAATTGAATCATGAATCATGAATTGAATCATTAATCATGAATCATGAAATTAATTATGAATCATGAATTGAATCATGAATCATGAATCGAATCATGAATCATAAATTGAATCATGATTTATGAATCATGAATCATGAATTGAATAATGAATCATCAAATTAATTATGAATCATGAATCGAATCATGAATCATGAATTATGAATCATGAAGTGAATCATGAAACATGATTTATGAATCATGAATCATGAATTGAATCATGAATCAGGAATTGAATCATGAATCAGGAATTGAATCATGAATCATGAATTGAATCATGAATTGAATCATGAATCATGAATCGAATCATGAATCATGAATTGAATCATGAATCATGAATCATGAATTGAAGCATGAATCATGAATTATGAATCATGAATTGAATCATGAATCATAAATTGAATCATGAATCATGAATTGAATCATGAATTGAATCATTAATCATGAATCATGAATTGAATCATGGATCATGAATCATGAATTGAATCATGAATCATGAATCGAATCATGAATCATGAATTGAATCATGAATCATGAATCATGAATCAAATCATGAATATTGAATTGAATCATGAATCATGAATCATGAATTGAATAATGAATCATGAAATTAATTATGAATCATGAATCGAATCATGAATCATGAATTATGAATCATGAAGTGAATCATGAAACATGATTTATGAATCATGAATCATGAATTGAATCATGAATCATGAATTGAATCATGAATCAGGAATTGAATCATGAATCATGAATTGAATCATTAATCATGAATCATGAATCATGAATTGAATCATGAATTGAATCATGAATCATGAATCGAATCATGAATTGAATCATGAATCATGAATCGAATCATGAATCATAAATTGAATCATTAATCATGAATCATGAATCATGATTTGAATCATGAATTGAATCATGAATCATGAATCGAATCATGAATCATGAATTGAATCATGAATCATGAATCATGAATTGAAGCATGAATCATGAATCATGAATCGAATCATGAATTGAATCATGAATTGAATCATGAATCATGAATCGAATCATGAATCATGAATTGAATCATGAATCATGAATTGAAGCATGAATCATGAATCATGAATTGAATCATGAATTGAATCATGAACTGAATCATGAATCATGAATTGAATCATGAATGATGAATCATGAATGATGAATCATTAATCATGAATCATGAATTGAATCATGAATCATGAATTATGAATCATGAATTGAATCATGAATCATGATTTATGAATCACGAATCATGAATTGAATCATGAATTGAATCATAAGTCATGAATTGAATCATAAATCATGAATCATGATTAATGAATCATAAATTGAATCATGAATCATGAATTGAATCATGAATTGAATCATGAATCATGAATCATGAATTGAAACATGAATCATGAATCATGAATCGAATCATGAATCATGAATTGAATCATGAATCATGAATCATGAATTGAATCATGAATCATGAATCGAATCATGAATCATGAATTGAATCATGAATCATGAATCATGAATCATGAATCATGAATTAAATAATGAATCATGAATTATGAATCATGAAGTGAATCATGAAACATGATTTATGAATCATGAATCATGAATTGAATCATGAATCAGGAATTGAATCATGAATCAGGAATTGAATCATGAATCATGAATTGAATCATGAATTGAATCATGAATCATGAATCGAATCATGAATCATGAATTGAATCATGAATCATGAATCATGAATTGAAGCATGAATCATGAATTATGAATCATGAATTGAATCATGAATCATGAATCATAAATTGAATCATGAATCATGAATTGAATCATGAATTGAATCATTAATCATGAATCATGAATTGAATCATGGATCATGAATCATGAATTGAATCATGAATCATGAATCGAATCATGAATCATGAATTGAATCATGAATCATGAATCATGAATCAAATCATGAATATTGAATTGAATCATGAATCATGAATCATGAATTGAATAATGAATCATGAAATTAATTATGAATCATGAATCGAATCATGAATCATGAATTATGAATCATGAAGTGAATCATGAAACATGATTTATGAATCATGAATCATGAATTGAATCATGAATCATGAATTGAATCATGAATCAGGAATTGAATCATGAATCATGAATTGAATCATTAATCATGAATCATGAATCATGAATTGAATCATGAATTGAATCATGAATCATGAATCGAATCATGAATTGAATCATGAATCATGAATCGAATCATGAATCATAAATTGAATCATTAATCATGAATCATGAATCATGATTTGAATCATGAATTGAATCATGAATCATGAATCGAATCATGAATCATGAATTGAATCATGAATCATGAATCATGAATTGAAGCATGAATCATGAATCATGAATCGAATCATGAATTGAATCATGAATTGAATCATGAATCATGAATCGAATCATGAATCATGAATTGAATCATGAATCATGAATTGAAGCATGAATCATGAATCATGAATTGAATCATGAATTGAATCATGAACTGAATCATGAATCATGAATTGAATCATGAATGATGAATCATGAATGATGAATCATTAATCATGAATCATGAATTGAATCATGAATCATGAATTATGAATCATGAATTGAATCATGAATCATGATTTATGAATCACGAATCATGAATTGAATCATGAATTGAATCATAAGTCATGAATTGAATCATAAATCATGAATCATGATTAATGAATCATAAATTGAATCATGAATCATGAATTGAATCATGAATTGAATCATGAATCATGAATCATGAATTGAAACATGAATCATGAATCATGAATCGAATCATGAATCATGAATTGAATCATGAATCATGAATCATGAATTGAATCATGAATCATGAATCGAATCATGAATCATGAATTGAATCATGAATCATGAATCATGAATCATGAATTAAATAATGAATCATGAATCATGAATCATGAATTAAATAATGAATCATGAAATGAATTATGAATCATGTATCCAATCATGAATCATGAATTATGAATCATGAATTGAATCATGAATCATGAATTATGAATCATGAATCATGAATTGAATCATGAATCATTTATTGAATCATGAATCATGAATTAAATCATGAATCATGATTCATGATTCATATATCATGAATCATGAATCATGTATTAGATCATGAATCATGAATTAAAATCATGAATCATGATTTATGATTCATATATCATGAATTATGAATCATGAATTGAATCATGAATCATGAATTATGAATCATGAATCATGAATTGAATCTATGAATCATGTATTGAATCATGAATCATGAATTAAATCATGAATCATGAATTGAATCATGAATCATGAATTATGAATCATGAATTGAATCATGAATCATGAATCATGAATCGAATCATGAATCATGAATTGAATCATGAATCATGAATTGAATCATGAATCATGTATCGAATCATGAATCATGAATTGAATCATGAATTAAAATCATGAATTGTATCATGAATCATGAATTGAATCATGAATTGAGTCATGAATTTGAATCATGAATCATGAATTGAATCATGAATCATGAATTGAATCATGAATCATGAATTATGAATCATGAATTGAATCATGAATCATGAATCATGAATCGAATCATGAATCATGAATTGAATCATGAATCATGAATTGATCATGAATCATGTATCGAATCATGAATCATGAATTGAATCATGAATTAAAATCATGAATTGTATCATGAATCATGAATTGAATCATGAATTGAGTCATGAATTGAATCATGAATCATGAATTGAATCATGAATCATGAATCATAAATCGAATCATGAATCATGAATTTAATCATGAATCGAATCATTAATTGAGTCATGAATCATGTATTGAATCATGAATCATGAATCATGAATTAAATCATGAATTATGAATTATGAATTAAATCATGAATCATGAATCATGAATCATGAATTGAATCAAGAATAATGAATCATGAATTGAATCATGAATTATAAATCATGAAATGAATCATGAATCATGAATTGAATCATGAATTATGAATCATGAATTGAATCATATATCATGAATCCTAAATTGAATCATGAATTGAATCATGAATTGAATCATGAATCATGAATTGAATCATGAAATCATGAATTGAATCAGGAATCAAATCATGAATTGAATCATGAATCATGAATTGAATCATGAATCATGAATTGAATCATGAATTGAATCATGAATCATGATTGAATCATGAATCATGAATTATGAATTATGAAATTAATCATGAATCATGAATTAAGAGTCATGAATGGAATCATGAATCATGATTCATGAATTTATTTACTAATCATGAATTGAATCATGAATCATGAATTATGAATCATGAATTTAATCATGAATCATGAATTATGAATCATGAATCGTGAATCATGATTGAATCATGAATTGAATCATGAATCGTGAATCATGAATTGAATCATGAATCATGAATCATGATTGAATCATGAATCATGAATTGAATCATGAATCATGAATTGAATCAGGAATCGAATCATGAATTGAATCATGAATCATGAATCCTGAATCATGAATTGAATCATAAATCATGAATCGAATCATGAATCATGAATTGAATTATGAATCATGAATCATGAATTGAATCATGTATCAGGAATCGAATCATGAATTGAATCATGAATCATGAATTGAATCATGAATCATGAATCGAATCATGAATCATGAATCATGAATTGAATCATGAATCAGGAAACGTGAATTATGAATTCAATCATGAATCATTAATCCAATCATGAATCATGAATCATGAATCATGAATTATGAATTGAATCATAAATCATGAATTATGAATCATGAATTGAATCATGAATCATGAATCATGAATTGAATCATGAATCATGAATCATGAATGAATCATGAATCATTGAATCATGGATTGAATCATGAATCATGAATTGAATTTTGAATCAAGAATCATGAATCATGAATTGAATCATAAATCATGAATCGAATCATGAATCATGAATTGAATCATGAATCATGAATCATGAATTGAATTTTGAATCAAGAATCATGAATCATGAATTGAATCATGAATCATGAATCCAATCATGAATCATGAATCGAATCATGAATCATGAATTGAATCATGAATCATGAATCATGAATTGAAGCATGAATCATGAATCATGAACCGAATCATAAATCATGATTATGAATCATGAATTGAATCATGAATCATGAATCATGAAATCGAATCATGAATCATTAATTGAATCATGAATCATGAATTGAATCATGAATCATGAATTGAATCAGGAATCGAATCATGAATTGAATCATGAATCATGAATCCTGAATCATGAATTGAATCATAAATCATGAATCGAATCATGAATCATGAATTGAATTATGAATCATGAATCATGAATTGAATCATGAATCATAATTGAATCATGAATCATGAATTGAATCATGAATTGAATCATTAATCATGAATCATGAATTGAATCATGAATCATGAATCATGAATTGAAATCATGAATCATGAATCGAATCATGAATCATGAATGAATCATGATCATGAATCATCAATCAAATCATGAATCATGAATTGAATCATGAATCATGAATCATGAATCATGAATTGAATAATGAATCATGAAATTAATTATGAATCATGAATCGAATCATGAATCATGAATTATGAATCATGAAGTGAATCATGAAACATGATTTATGAATCATGAATCATGAATTGAATCATGAATCAGGAATTGAATCATGAATCAGAATTGAATCATGAATCATGAATTGAATCATTAATCATGAATCATGAATCATGAATTGAATCATGAAATAAATCATGAATCATGAATCGAATCATAAATCATAAATTGAATCATGAATCATGAATCATGAATTGAATCATGAATCATGAATCATGAATCATGAATTGAATAATGAATCATGAAATTAATCATGAATCATGAATCGAATCATGAATCATGAATTGAATCTTGAATCATGAATCATGAATCGAATCATGAATCATGAATTATGAATCATGAATTGAATCATGAATCATGAATCATGAATCATAAATTGAATCATGAATCATGAATTGAATCATGAATTGAATCATTAATTGAATCATAAATCATGAATCATGAATTGAATCATGAATCATGAATCAAATCATGAATCATGATTGAATCATGAATCATGAATCAAATCATGAATCATGAATTGAATCATGAATCATGAATCATGAATCATGAATTGAATAATGAATCATGAAATTAATTATGAATCATGAATCGAATCATGAATCATGAATTATGAATCATGAAATTAATTATGAAACATGATTTATGAATCATGAATCATGAATTGAATCATGAATCAGGAATTGAATCATGAATCAGGAATTGAATCATGAATCATGAATTGAATCATTAATCATGAATCATGAATCATGAATTGAATCATGAATTGAATCATGAATCATGAATCGAAACATGAATCATAAATTGAATCATGAATCATGAATTGAATCATTAATCATGAATCATGATCATGAATTGGAATCATGATTGAATCATGAATCATGAATCGAATCATGAATCATGAATTATGAATCATGAAGTGAATCATGAATCATGAATTGAATTTTGAATCAAGAATCATGAATCATGAATTGAATCATGATTCATGAATCGAATCATGAATCATGAATCGAATCATGAATCATGAATTGAATCATGAATCATGAATTGAAGCATGAATCATGAATCATGAATCGAATCATGAATCATGAATTATGAATCATGAATTGAATCATGAATCATGAATCATGAATCATAAATTGAATCATGAATCATGAATTGAATCATGAATTGAATCAATAATCATGAATCATGAATTGAATCATAAATCATGAATCATGAATAAATCATGAATCATGAATCGAATCATGAATCATGAATTGAATCATGAATCATGAATCATGAATCATGAATTGAATCATGAATCATGAATCGAATCATGAATCATGAATCGAATCATGAATCATGAATTGAATCATGAATCATGAATATGAATCATGAATTGAATCATGAATCATGAATCATGAATCGAATCATGAATCATGAATTGAATCATGAATCATGAATTGAATCATGAATCATGTATCGAATCATGAATCATGAATTGAATCATGAATTAAAATCATGAATTGTATCATGAATCATAATTTGAATCATGAATTGAGTCATGAATTGAATCATGAATCATGAATTGAATCATGAATCATGAATCATAAATCGAATCATGAATCATGAATTTAATCATGAATCGAATCATTAATTGAGTCATGAATCATGTATTGAATCATGAATCATGAATCATGAATTAAATCATGAATTATGAATTATGAATTAAATCATGAATCATGAATCATGAATCATGAATTGAATCAAGAATAATGAATCATGAATTGAATCATGAATTATAAATCATGAAATGAATCATGAATCATGAATTGAATCATGAATTATGAATCATGAATTGAATCATATATCATGAATCCTAAATTGAATCATGAATTGAATCATGAATTGAATCATGAATCATGATTGAATCATGAATCATGAATTGAATCATGAATCATGTATTGAATCAGGAATCAAATCATGAATTGAATCATGAATCATGAATTGAATCATGAATCATGAATTGAATCATGAATTGAATCATGAATCATGAATTGAATCATGAATCATGAATTATGAATTATGAAATTAATCATGAATCATGAATTAAGAGTCATGAATGGAATCATGAATCATGATTCATGAATTGATTTACTAATCATGAATTGAATCATGAATCATGAATTATGAATCATGAATTTAATCATGAATCATGAATTATGAATCATGAATCGTGAATCATGAATTGAATCATGAATTGAATCATGAATCGTGAATCATGAATTGAATCATGAATCATGAATCATGAATTGAATCATGAATCATGAATTGAATCATGAATCATGAATTGAATCAGGAATCGAATCATGAATTGAATCATGAATCATGAATCCTGAATCATGAATTGAATCATAAATCATGAAACGAATCATGAATCATGAATTTAATTATGAATCATGAATCATGAATTGAATCATGTATCAGGAATCGAATCATGAATTGAATCATGAATCATGAATTGAATCATGAATCATGAATCGAATCATGAATCATGAATCATGAATTGAATCATGAATCAGGAAACATGAATTATGAATTCAATCATGAATCATTAATCCAATCATGAATCATGAATCATGAATCATGAATTATGAATTGAATCATAAATCATGATTATGAATCATGAATTGAATCATGAATCATGAATCATGAATTGAATCATGAATCATGAATCATGAATTGAATCATGAATCATGAATCATGGATTGAATCATGAATCATGAATTGAATTTTGAATCAAGAATCATGAATCATGAATTGAATCATAAAATCATGAATCGAATCATGAATCATGAATTGAATCATGAATCATGAATCATGAATTGAATTTTGAATCAAGAATCATGAATCATGAATTGAATCATGAATCATGAATCCAATCATGAATCATGAATCGAATCATGAATCATGAATTGAATCATGAATCATGAATCATGAATTGAAGCATGAATCATGAATCATGAATCGAATCATGAATCATGAATTATGAATCATGAATTGAATCATGAATCATGAATCATAAATTGAATCATGAATCATGAATTGAATCATGAATTGAATCATTAATCATGAATCATGAATTGAATCATGAATCATGAATCATGAATTGAATCATGAATCATGAATCGAATCATGAATCATGAATTGAATCATGAATCATGAATCATCAATCAAATCATGAATCATGAATTGAATCATGAATCATGAATCATGAATCATGAATTGAATAATGAATCATGAAATTAATTATGAATCATGAATCGAATCATGAATCATGAATTATGAATCATGAAGTGAATCATGAAACATGATTTATGAATCATGAATCATGAATTGAATCATGAATCAGGAATTGAATCATGAATCAGGAATTGAATCATGAATCATGAATTGAATCATTAATCATGAATCATGAATCATGAATTGAATCATGAAATAAATCATGAATCATGAATCGAATCATAAATCATAAATTGAATCATGAATCATGAATCATGAATTGAATCATGAATCATGAATCATGAATCATGAATTGAATAATGAATCATGAAATTAATCATGAATCATGAATCGAATCATGAATCATGAATTGAATCTTGAATCATGAATCATGAATCGAATCATGAATCATGAATTATGAATCATGAATTGAATCATGAATCATGAATCATGAATCATAAATTGAATCATGAATCATGAATTGAATCATGAATTGAATCATTAATCATGAATTGAATCATAAATCATGAATCATGAATTGAATCATGAATCATGAATCAAATCATGAATCATGAATTGAATCATGAATCATGAATCAAATCATGAATCATGAATTGAATCATGAATCATGAAATAATTATGAATCATGAATCGAATCATGAATCATGAATTATGAATCATGAAATTAATTATGAAACATGATTATGAATCATGAATCATGAATTGAATCATGAATCAGGAATTGAATCATGAATCAGGAATTGAATCATGAATCATGAATTGAATCATTAATCATGAATCATGAATCATGAATTGAATCATGAATTGAATCATGAATCATGAATCGAAACATGAATCATAAATTGAATCATGAATCATGAATCATGATCAAATCATGAATCATGAATTGAATAATGAATCATGAAATTAATTATGAATCATGAATCGAATCATGAATCATGAATTATGAATCATGAAGTGAATCATGAATCATGAATTGAATTTTGAATCAAGAATCATGAATCATGAATTGAATCATGAATCATGAATCGAATCATAGAATCATGAATCGAATCATGAATCATGAATCGAATCATGAATCATGAATCGAATCATGAATCATGAATTGAATCATGAATCATGAATTGAATCATGAATTGAATCAATAATCATGAATCATGAATTGAATCATGAATCATGAACCATGAATTAAATCATGAATCATGAATCGAATCATGAATCATGAATTGAATCATGAATCATGAATCATGAATCATGAATTGAATCATGAATCATGAATCGAATCATGAATCATATATCGAATCATGAATCATGAATTGAATCATGAATCATGAATCATGAATTAAATCATGAATCATGAATCAAATCATGAATCATGAATTGAATCATGAATTGAATCATGAATCATGAATCATGAATCATAAATTGAATCATGAATCATGAATTGAATCATGAATTGAATCAATAATCATGAATCATGAATTGAATCATGAATCATGAATCATGAATTAAATCATGAATCATGAATCGAATCATGAATCATGAATTGAATCATGAATCATGAATCATGAATCATGAATTGAATCATGAATCATGAATCGAATCATGAATCATGAATCGAATCATGAATCATGAATTGAATCATGAATCATGGAATCATGAATTGAAGCATGAATCATGAATCATGAATCGAATCATGAATCATGAATTATGAATCATGAATTGAATCATGAATCATGAATCATAATCATAAATTGAATCATGAATCATGAATTGAATCATGAATTGAATCATTAATCATGAATTGAATCATAAATCATGAATCATGAATTGAATCATGAATCATGAATCAAATCATGAATCATGAATTGAATCATGAATCATGAATCAAATCATGAATCATGAATTGAATCATGAATCATGAATCATGAATCATTGAATTGAATAATGAATCATGAAATTAATTATGAATCATGAATCGAATCATGAATCATGAATTATGAATCATGAAATTAATTATGAAACATGATTTATGAATCATGAATCATGAATTGAATCATGAATCAGGAATTGAATCATGAATCAGGAATTGAATCATGAATCATGAATCGAATCATGAATCATGAATTATGAATCATGAATTGAATCATGAATCATGAATCATGAATCATAAATTGAATCATGAATCATGATTGAATCATGAATTGAATCAATAATCATGAATCATGAATTGAATCATGAATCATGAATCATGAATTAAATCATGAATCATGAATCGAATCATGAATCATGAATTGAATCATGAATCATGAATCATGAATCATGAATTGAATCATGAATCATGAATCGAATCATGAATCATGAATCGAATCATGAATCATGAATTGAATCATGAATCATGAATCATGAATTGAAGCATGAATCATGAATCATGAATCGAATCATGAATCATGAATTATGAATCATGAATTGAATCATGAATCATGAATCATAATTCATAAATTGAATCATGAATCATGAATTGAATCATGAATTGAATCATTAATCATGAATTGAATCATAAATCATGAATCATGATTGAATCATGAATCATGAATCAAATCATGAATCATGAATTGAATCATGAATCATGAATCAAATCATGAATCATGAATTGAATCATGAATCATGAATCATGAATCATGAATTGAATAATGAATCATGAAATTAATTATGAATCATGAATCGAATCATGAATCATGAATTATGAATCATGAAATTAATTATGAAACATGATTTATGAATCATGAATCATGAATTGAATCATGAATCAGGAATTGAATCATGAATCAGGAATTGAATCATGAATCAGGATTGAATCATGAATCAGGAATTGAATCATGAATCATGAATCGAATCATGAATCATGAATTATGAATCATGAATTGAATCATGAATCATGAATCATGAATCATAAATTGAATCATGAATCATGA
Organism: Mixophyes fleayi; assembly: GCF_038048845.1. Classification (NCBI taxonomy): domain Eukaryota; kingdom Metazoa; phylum Chordata; class Amphibia; order Anura; family Limnodynastidae; genus Mixophyes; species Mixophyes fleayi. Next base: position 3,794 of record NW_027446077.1, on the reverse strand, counting down.
ATTGAATCATGAATTGAATCAATAATCATGAATCATGAATTGAATCATGAATCATGAATCATGAATTAAATCATGAATCATGAATCGAATCATGAATCATGAATTGAATCATGAATCATGAATCATGAATCATGAATTGAATCATGAATCATGAATCGAATCATGAATCATGAATCGAATCATGAATCATGAATTGAATCATGAATCATGAATCATGAATTGAAGCATGAATCATGAATCATGAATCGAATCATGAATCATGAATTATGAATCATGAATTGAATCATGAATCATGAATCATAATTCATAAATTGAATCATGAATCATGAATTGAATCATGAATTGAATCATTAATCATGAATTGAATCATAAATCATGAATCATGAATTGAATCATGAATCATGAATCAAATCATGAATCATGAATTGAATCATGAATCATGAATCAAATCATGAATCATGAATTGAATCATGAATCATGAATCATGAATCATGAATTGAATAATGAATCATGAAATTAATTATGAATCATGAATCGAATCATGAATCATGAATTATGAATCATGAAATTAATTATGAAACATGATTTATGAATCATGAATCATGAATTGAATCATGAATCAGGAATTGAATCATGAATCAGGAATTGAATCATGAATCATGAATTGAATCATTAATCATGAATCATGAATCATGAATTGAATCATGAATTGAATCATGAATCATGAATCGGAAACATGAATCATAAATTGAATCATGAATCATGAATCATGAATCAAATCATGAATCATGAATTGAATAATGAATCATGAAATTAATTATGAATCATGAATCGAATCATGAATCATGAATTATGAATCATGAAGTGAATCATGAATCATGAATTGAATTTGAATCAAGAATCATGAATCATGAATTGAATCATGAATCATGAATCGAATCATGAATCATGAATCGAATCATGAATCATGAATTGAATCATGAATCATGAATCATGAATTGAAGCATGAATCATGAATCATGAATCGAATCATGAATCATGAATTATGAATCATGAATTGAATCATGAATCATGAATCATGAATCATAAATTGAATCATGAATCATGAATTGAATCATGAATTGAATCAATAATCATGAATCATGAAGTGAATCATGAATCAGGAATTGAATCATGAATCAGGAATTGAATCATGAATCATGAATTGAATCATGAATCATAAATTGAATCATGAATTGAATCATGAATCATGAATCATGAATTGAATCATGAATCATGAATCATGAATCATGAATTGAATAATGAATCATGAAATTAATTATGAATCATGAATCGAATCATGAATCATGAATTGAATCATGAATCATGATCATGAATCGAATCATGAATCATGAATTATGAATCATGAATTGAATCATGAATCATGAATCATGAATCATAAATTGAATCATGAATCATGAATTGAATCATGATTGAATCATTAATCATGAATCATGAATTGAATCATGAATCATGAATCATGAATTGAATCATGAATCATGATCGAATCATGAATCATGAATTGAATCATGAATCATGAATCAAATCATGAATCATGAATTGAATCATGAATCATGAATCATGAATCATGAATTGAATAATGAATCATGAATTAATTATGAATCATGAATCGAATCATGAATCATGAATTATGAATCATGAAGTAAATTATGAAACATGATTTATGAATCATGAATTGAATCATGAATCAGGAATTGAATCATGAATCAGGAATTGAATCATGAATCATGAATTGAATCATTAATCATGAATCATGAATCATGAATTGAATCATGAATTGAATCATGAATCATGAATCATGAATCATGAATTGAATCATAAATCATTATTCATGAATCATGAATTGAATCATGAATCATGAATCGAATCATGAATCATAAATTGAATCATGAATCATGATCATGAATTGAAGCATGAATCATGAATCATGAATCGAATCATGAATCATGAATCATGAATTGAATCATTAATCATGAATCATGAATCATGATTTGAATCATGAATTGAATCATGAATCATGAATCGAATCATGAATCATGAATCGAATCATGAATCATGAATTGAATCATGAATCATGAATCATGAATTGAAACATGAATCATGAATCATGAATCGAATCATGAATTGAATCATGAATTGAATCATGAATCATGAATCGAATCATGAATCATGAATGAATCATGAATCATGAATTGAAGCATGAATCATGAATCATGAATCGAATCATGAATTGAATCATGAATTGAATCATGAATCATGAATTGAATCATGAATCATGAATCAATGAATGATGAATCATGAATCATGAATCATGAGTTGAATCATGAATCATGAATTATGAATCATGAATTGAATCATGAATCATGAATTGAATCATGAATCATGATTCATGAATCACAAATCATGAATTGAATCATGAATTGAATCATAAGTCATGAATTGGATCATAAATCATGAATCATGAATCATGAATCATAAATTGAATCATGAATCATGAATTGAATCATGAATTGAATCATGAATTGAATCATGAATCATGAATCATGAATCGAATCATGAATCATGAATTGAATCATGAATCATGAATAGTGAATTGAATCATGAATCATGAATCGAATCATGAATCATGAATTGAATCATGAATCATGAATCATGAATCATGAATTAAATAATGAATCATGAAATGAATTATGAATCATGTATCCAATCATGAATCATGAATTATGAATCATGAATTGAATCATGAATCATGAATTATGAATCATGAATCATGAATTGAATCATGAATCATGTATTGAATCAGGAATCATGAATTAAATCATGAATCATGATCATGATTCATATATCATGAATCATGAATCATGAATTGAATCATGAATCATGAATTATGAATCATGAATTGAATCATGAATCATGAATTGAATCATTAATCATGAATCATGATTCATGAATTGAATCATGAATTATGAATGGAATCATGAATCATGAATTGAATCATGAATTGAATCATGAATCATGAATCATAATTCATGAATCATGAATCATATCATGATTCATGAATCATGAATCATGAATCATGAATCATGAATTATGAATCATGAAATTAATCATGAATCATGAATTGAATCATGAATCATGAATTGATTTACTAATCATGAATTGAATCATGAATCATGAATTATGAATCATGAATTTAATCATGAATCATGAATTATGAATCATGAATTGAATCATGAATCATGAATCATGAATTGAATCATGAATTGAATCATGAATCATGAATCAAGAATCATGAATTGAATCATGAATCATGAATCATGAATTGAATCATTAATCATGAATCATGAATTGAATCATGAATCATGAATCATAAATCGAATCATGAATCATGAATTGAATCAGGATTGGAATCATGAATTGAATCATGAATCATGATTGAATCATGAATCATGAATCCTGAATCATGAATTGAATCATGAATCATGAATTATGAATCATGAATCATGAATCCTGAATCATGAATTGAATCATGAATCATGAATTATAAATCATGAATTGAATCATGAATTATGAATTGAATCAGGATTCGAATCATAAATTGAATCATGAATCATGAATTGAATGATGAATTATGAATCATGAATTGAATCATGAATCATGAATTGAATCATGAATCATGAATTATGAATCATGAATTGAATCATGAATTATGAATTGAATCAGGATTCGAATCA
>NW_027446076.1:0-91334 GCF_038048845.1 Mixophyes fleayi | reverse complement strand
TCGAATCATCATTCATGAATCATGAATCGTGAATCGAATCATCATTCATGAATCATAAATCATGAATCGAATCAAGATTCATGAATCGAATCATGATTCATGAATCATTAATCATGAATCGAATCATGAATCATGATTCATGAATCATTAATCATGAATCGAATCATGATTCATGAATCATGAATCATGAATCGAATCATAAATCATGAATTGAATCATAAATCATGAATCATTAAATGAATCATGAATTGAATCATGAATCATGAATTAAATCATGAATCATGAATTAAATCATGAATCATGAATTGAATCATGAATCATGAATCATGAAATGAATCATAAATTGAATCATGTATCATGAATCATGAATTGAATCATGAATCATGAATTGAATCATGAATTGAATCATGAATCACGAATCATGAATTTAATCATGAATCATGAATTGAATCAAGAATCATGAATCATGTAATGAATCATGAATCATGAATCAAATCATGATTCATGAATTGAATCATGAATTGAATCATGAATCATGAATTGAATCATGATTTATGAATCATGAATCAAGAATCGAATCATGATTCATGAATCATGAATCATGAATCGAATCATGATTCATAAATCATGAATCATGAATCGAATCATGATTCATGAATCATGAATCATGAATCGAATCATGATTCATAAATCATGAATCATGAGTCGAATCATGATTCATGAATCATGAATCATGAATCGAATCATGATTCATAAATCATGAATCATGAATCGAATCATGATTCATGAATCATGAATCATGAATCAAATCATGATTCATGAATCGAATCATGATTCGATTCATGATTCATGATTCATAAATCATGAATCATGAATCGAATCATGATTCAAGAATCACGAATCATGAATCGAATCATGATTCATGAATCGAATCATGATTCATGAATCATGAATTATGAACCGAATCATGATTCATAAATCATGAATCATGATTCATGAATCACGAATCATGAATCGAATCATGATTCATGAATCGAATCATGATTCATGAATCGAATCATGATTCATAAATCATGAATCATGAATCAAATCATGATTCATGAATCGAATCATGATTCCTAAATCATGAATCATGAATCGAATCATGATTCATGAATCATGAATCATGAATCGAGTCATGATTCATAAATCATGAATCATGAATCGAATCATGATTCATGAATCGAATCATGATTCATGAATCGAATCATGATTCATAAATCATGAATCATGAATCGAATCATGATTCATTAATCGAATCATGATTCATGAATCAAATCATGAATCGAATCATGATTCATAAATCATAAATCATGAATCGAATCATGATTCATAAATCATGAATCATGAATCGAATCATGATTCATGAATCATGAATCATGAATCGAATCAAGATTCATAAATCATGAATCATGAATCGAATCATGATTCATGAATCGAATCATGATTCATGAATCGAATCATGATTCATGAATCGAATCATGATTCATGAATCGAATCATGATTCATGAATCATGAATCATGAATCGAATCATGATTCATGAATCGAATCATGATTCATGAATCATGAATCATGAATCGAATCATGATTCATGAATCGAATCATGATTCATGAATCGAATCATGAATCGAATCATGATTTATGAATCATGAATCATGAATCGAATCATGATTCATAAATCATGAATCATGAATCGAATCATAATTCATAAATCATGAATCATGAATCGAATCATGATTCATGAATCGAATCATGATTCATAAATCATGAATCATGAATCGAATCATGATTCATGAATCGAATCATGATTCATGAATCACAAATCATGAATCGAATCATCATTCATGAATCATGAATTATGAATCGAATCATCATTCATGAATCGTAAATCATGAATCGAATCATGATTCATGAATCGAATCATGATTCATGAATCATTAATCATGAATCGAATCATGAATCATGATTCATGAATCATTAATCATGAATCGAATCATGATTCATGAATCATGAATCATGAATCGAATCATGATTCATGAATCGAATCATGATTCATGAATCGAATCATGAATCAAATCATGATTCATAAATCATGAATCATGAATCGAATCATGATTCATGAATCATGAGTCATGAATCGAATCATGATTCATAAATCATGAATCATGAATCGAATCATGATTCATAAATCATGAATCATGAATCTAATCATGATTCATGAATCGAATCATGATTCATAAATCATGAATCATGAATCGAATCATGATTCATGAATCGAATCATGATTCATGAATCGAATCATGAATCGAATCATGATTCATGAATCATGAATCATGAATTGAATCATGATTCATAAATCATGAATCATGAATCGAATCATGATTCATAAATCATGAATTATGAATCGAATCATGATTCATGAATCGAATCATGATTCATAAATCATGAATCATGAATCAAATCATGAATCATGAATCGAATCATGATTCATAAATCATGAATCATGAATCGAATCATGATTCATAAATCACAAATCATGAATCAAATCATAATTCATGAATTGAATCATGATTCATGAATCACAAATCATGAATCGAATCATCATTCATGAATCATGAATCATGAATCGAATCATCATTCATGAATCGTAAATCATGAATCGAATCATGATTCATGAATCGAATCATGATTCATGAATCATTAATCATGAATCGAATCATGAATCATGATTCATGAATCACAAATCATGAATCGAATCATCATTCATGAATCATGAATCATGAATCGAATCATCATTCATGAATCGTAAATCATGAATCGAATCATGATTCATGAATCGAATCATGATTCATGAATCATTAATCATGAATCGAATCATGAATCATGATTCATGAATCATTAATCATGAATCGAATCATCATTCATGAATCATGAATCATGAATCGAATCATCATTCATGAATCGTAAATCATGAATCGAATCATGATTCATGAATCGAATCATGATTCATGAATCATAAATCATGAATCGAATCATGAATCATGATTCATGAATCATTAATCATGAATCGAATTATGATTCATGAATCATGAATCATGAATCGAATCATGATTCATGAATCGAATCATGATTCATGAATCAAATCATGAATCGAATCATGATTCATAAATCATGAATCATGAATCGAATCATGATTCATGAATCATGAGTCATGAATCGAATCATGATTCATAAATCATGAATCATGAATCGAATCATGATTCATAAATCATGAATCATGAATCTAATCATGATTCATGAATCGAATCATGATTCATAAATCATGAATCATGAATCGAATCATGATTCATGAATCGAATCATGATTCATGAATCGAATCATGATTCATGAATCACAAATCATGAATCGAATCATCATTCATGAATCATGAATCATGAATCGAATCATCATTCATGAATCATAAATCATGAATCGAATCAACATTCATGAATCGAATCATGATTCATGAATCATTAATCATGAATCGAATCATGAATCATGATTCATGAATCATTAATCATGAATCGAATCATGATTCATGAATCATGAATCATGAATCGAATCATAAATCATGAATTGAATCATAAATCATGAATCATTAAATGAATCATGAATTGAATCATGAATCATGAATTAAATCATGAATCATGAATTAAATCATGAATCATGAATTGAATCATGAATCATGAATCATGAAATGAATCATAAATTGAATCATGTATCATGAATCATGAATTGAATCATGAATCATGAATTGAATCATGAATTGAATCATGAATCACGAATCATGAATTGAATCATGAATCATGAATTGAATCATGAATCATGTAATGAATCATGAATCATGAATCAAATCATGATTCATGAATTGAATCATGAATTGAATCATGAATCATGAATTGAATCATGATTTATGAATCATGAATCAAGAATCGAATCATGATTCATGAATCATGAATCATGAATCGAATCATGATTCATAAATCATGAATCATGAATCGAATCATGATTCATGAATCATGAATCATGAATCGAATCATGATTCATAAATCATGAATCATGAATCGAATCATGATTCATGAATCATGAATCATGAATCGAATCATGATTCATAAATCATGAATCATGAATCGAATCATGATTCATGAATCATGAATCATGAATCAAATCATGATTCATGAATCGAATCATGATTCGATTCATGATTCATGATTCATAAATCATGAATCATGAATCGAATCATGATTCATGAATCACGAATCATGAATCGAATCATGATTCATGAATCGAATCATGATTCATGAATCATGAATTATGAATCGAATCATGATTCATAAATCATGAATCATGATTCATGAATCGAATCATGAATCGAATCATGATTCATGAATCGAATCATGATTCATGAATCATGAATCATGAATCGAATCATGATTCATAAATCATGAATCATGAATCGAATCATGATTCATGAATCATGAATCATGAATCGAATCATGATTCATGAATCAAGAATCATGAATCGCATCATGATTCATGAATCACGAATCATGAATCGCATCATGATTCATAAATCATGAATCATGAATCGAATCATGATTCATGAATCGAATCATGATTCATAAATCATGAATCATGAATCGAATCATGATTCATGAATCGAATCATGATTCATAAATCATGAATCATGAATCATGAATCGAATCATGATTCATGAATCGAATCATGATTCATGAATCGAATCATGATTCATGAATCGAATCATGAATCGAATCATGATTCATGAATCATGAATCATGAATCGAATCATGATTCATAAATCATGAATCATGAATCGAATCATGATTCATAAATCATGAATCATGAATCGAATCATGATTCATGAATCGAATCATGATTCATAAATCATTAATCATGAATCAAATCATATTCATGAATCGAATCATGATTCATGAATCACAAATCATGAATCGAATCATCATTCATGAATCATGAATTATGAATCGAATCATCATTCATGAATCGTAAATCATGAATCGAATCATGATTCATGAATCGAATCATGATTCATGAATCATTAATCATGAATCGAATCATGAATCATGATTCATGAATCATTAATCATGAATCGAATCATGATTCATGAATCATGATTCATGAATCGAATCATGATTCATGAATCGAATCATGATTCATGAATCGAATCATGAATCAAATCATGATTCATAAATCATGAATCATGAATCGAATCATGATTCATGAATCATGAGTCATGAATCGAATCATGATTTATAAATCATGAATCATGAATCGAATCATGATTCATAAATCATGAATCATGAATCGAATCATGATTCATAAATCATGAATCATGAATCGAATCATCATTCATGAATCGAATCATGATTCATGAATCGAATCATGAATCGAATCATGATTCATGAATCATGAATCATGAATCGAATCATGATTCATAAATCATGAATTATGAATCGAATCATGATTCATGAATCGAATCATGATTCATAAATCATGAATCATGAATCAAATCATGAATCATGAATCGAATCATGATTCATAAATCATGAATCATGAATCGAATCATGATTCATAAATCACAAATCATGAATCAAATCATGATTCATGAATTGAATCATGATTCATGAATCACAAATCATGAATCGAATCATCATTCATGAATCATGAAACATGAATCGAATCATCATTCATGAATCGTAAATCATGAATCGAATCATGATTCATGAATTGAATCATGATTCATGAATCATTAATCATGAATCGAATCATGAATCATGATTCATGAATCATTAATCATGAATCGAATCATGATTCATGAATCATGAATCATGAATCGAATCATGATTCATGAATCGAATCATGAATCGAATCATGATTCATAAATCATGAATCATGAATCGAATCATGATTCATTAATCGAATCATGATTCATGAATCGAATCATGAATCTAATCATGATTCATAAATCATGAATCATGAATCGAATCATGATTCATAAATCATGAATCATGAATCGCATCATGATTCATAAATCATGAATCATGAATCGAATCATGATTCATGAATCGAATCATGATTCATAAATCATGAATCATGAATCGAATCATGATTCATGAATCGAATCATGATTCATAAATCATGAATCATGAATCGAATCATGATTCATGAATCGAATCATGATTCATGAATCGAATCATGATTCATGAATCGAATCATGAATCGAATCATGATTCATGAATCATGAATCATGAATCGAATCATGATTCATAAATCATGAATCATGAATCGAATCATGATTCATAAATCATGAATCATGAATCGAATCATGATTCATGAATCGAATCATGATTCATAAATCATTAATCATGAATCAAATCATATTCATGAATCGAATCATGATTCATGAATCACAAATCATGAATCGAATCATCATTCATGAATCATGAATTATGAATCGAATCATCATTCATGAATCGTAAATCATGAATCGAATCATGATTCATGAATCGAATCATGATTCATGAATCATTAATCATGAATCGAATCATGAATCATGATTCATGAATCATTAATCATGAATCGAATCATGATTCATGAATCATGATTCATGAATCGAATCATGATTCATGAATCGAATCATGATTCATGAATCGAATCATGAATCAAATCATGATTCATAAATCATGAATCATGAATCGAATCATGATTCATGAATCATGAGTCATGAATCGAATCATGATTCATAAATCATGAATCATGAATCGAATCATGATTCATAAATCATGAATCATGAATCGAATCATGATTCATAAATCATGAATCATGAATCGAATCATGATTCATAAATCATGAATCATGAATCGAATCATCATTCATGAATCGAATCATGATTCATGAATCGAATCATGAATCGAATCATGATTCATGAATCATGAATCATGAATCGAATCATGATTCATAAATCATGAATCATGAATCGAATCATGATTCATAAATCATGAATTATGAATCGAATCATGATTCATGAATCGAATCATGATTCATAAATCATGAATCATGAATCAAATCATGAATCATGAATCGAATCATGATTCATGAATCACAAATCATGAATCGAATCATCATTCATGAATCATGAAACATGAATCGAATCATCATTCATGAATCGTAAATCATGAATCGAATCATGATTCATGAATTGAATCATGATTCATGAATCATTAATCATGAATCGAATCATGAATCATGATTCATGAATCATTAATCATGAATCGAATCATGATTCATGAATCATGAATCATGAATCGAATCATGATTCATGAATCGAATCATGATTCATGAATCGAATCATGAATCGAATCATGATTCATAAATCATGAATCATGAATCGAATCATGATTCATTAATCGAATCATGATTCATGAATCGAATCATGAATCGAATCATGATTCATAAATCATGAATCATGAATCGAATCATGATTCATAAATCATGAATCATGAATCGAATCATGATTCATGAATCATGAATCATGAATCGAATCAAGATTCATAAATCATGAATCATGAATCGAATCATGATTCATGAATCGAATCATGATTCATGAATCGAATCATGATTCATGAATCATGAATCATGAATCGAATCATGATTCATGAATCGAATCATGATTCATGAATCATGAATAATGAATCGAATCATGATTCATGAATCGAATCATGATTCATGAATCGAATCATGAATCGAATCATGATTTATGAATCATGAATCATGAATCGAATCATGATTCATAAATCATGAATCATGAATCGAATCATGATTCATAAATCATGAATCATGAATCTAATCATGATTCATGAATCGAATCATGATTCATAAATCATGAATCATGAATCGAATCATGATTCATGAATCGAATCATGATTCATGAATCGAATCATGATTCATGAATCGAATCATGATTCATGAATCATGAATCATGAATCGAATCATGATTCATGAATCGAATCATGATTCATGAATCATGAATCATGAATCGAATCATGATTCATGAATCGAATCATGATTCATGAATCGAATCATGAATCGAATCATGATTTATGAATCATGAATCATGAATCGAATCATGATTCATAAATCATGAATCATGAATCGAATCATAATTCATAAATCATGAATCATGAATCGAATCATGATTCATGAATCGAATCATGATTCATAAATCATGAATCATGAATCGAATCATGATTCATGAATCGAATCATGATTCATAAATCATGAATCATGAATCGAATCATGATTCATGAATCGAATCATGATTCATGAATCATGAATCATGAATCGAATCATGATTCATAAATCATGAATCATGAATCGAATCATGATTCATAAATCATGAATCATGAATCGAATCATGATTCATGAATCGAATCATGATTCATAAATCATTAATCATGAATCAAATCATATTCATGAATCGAATCATGATTCATGAATCACAAATCATGAATCGAATCATCATTCATGAATCATGAATTATGAATCGAATCATCATTCATGAATCGTAAATCATGAATCGAATCATGATTCATGAATCGAATCATGATTCATGAATCATTAATCATGAATCGAATCATGAATCATGATTCATGAATCATTAATCATGAATCGAATCATGATTCATGAATCATGAATCATGAATCGAATCATGATTCATGAATCGAATCATGATTCATGAATCGAATCATGAATCAAATCATGATTCATAAATCATGAATCATGAATCGAATCATGATTCATGAATCATGAGTCATGAATCGAATCATGATTCATAAATCATGAATCATGAATCGAATCATGATTCATAAATCATGAATCATGAATCTAATCATGATTCATGAATCGAATCATGATTCATAAATCATGAATCATGAATCGAATCATCATTCATGAATCGAATCATGATTCATGAATCGAATCATGAATCGAATCATGATTCATGAATCATGAATCATGAATCGAATCATGATTCATAAATCATGAATCATGAATCGAATCATGATTCATAAATCATGAATTATGAATCGAATCATGATTCATGAATCGAATCATGATTCATAAATCATGAATCATGAATCAAATCATGAATCATGAATCGAATCATGATTCATAAATCATGAATCATGAATCGAATCATGATTCATAAATCACAAATCATGAATCAAATCATGATTCATGAATTGAATCATGATTCATGAATCACAAATCATGAATCGAATCATCATTCATGAATCATGAATCATGAATCGAATCATCATTCATGAATCGTAAATCATGAATCGAATCATGATTCATGAATCGAATCATGATTCATGAATCATTAATCATGAATCGAATCATGAATCATGATTCATGAATCATTAATCATGAATCGAATTATGATTCATGAATCATGAATCATGAATCGAATCGTGATTCATGAATCGAATCATGATTCATGAATCGAATCATGAATCGAATCATGATTCATAAATCATGAATCATGAATCGAATCATGATTCATGAATCATGAGTCATGAATCGAATCATGATTCATAAATCATGAATCATGAATCGAATCATGATTCATAAATCATGAATCATGAATCGAATCATGATTCATGAATCGAATCATGATTCATAAATCATGAATCATGAATCGAATCATGATTCATGAATCGAATCATGATTCATGAATCGAATCATGATTCATGAATCGAATCATGAATCGAATCATGATTCATGAATCATGAATCATGAATCGAATCATGATTCATAAATCATGAATCATGAATCGAATCATGATTCATAAATCATGAATCATGAATCGAATCATGATTCATGAATCGAATCATGATTCATAAATCATGAATCATGAATCAAATCATGATTCATGAATCGAATCATGATTCATAAATCATGAATCATGAATCAAATCATAATTCATGAATCACAAATCATGAATCAAATCATGATTCATGAATCATGAATCATGAATCAAATCATGATTCATGAATCGAATCATGATTCATGAATCACAAATCATGAATCGAATCATCATTCATGAATCATGAATCATGAATCGAATCATCATTCATGAATCATAAATCATGAATCGAATCAAGATTCATGAATCGAATCATGATTCATGAATCATGAATCATGAATCGAATCATGAATCATGATTCATGAATCATTAATCATGAATCGAATCATGATTCATGAATCATGAATCATGAATCGAATCATAAATCATGAATTGAATCATAAATCATGAATCATTAAATGAATCATGAATTGAATCATGAATCATGAATTAAATCATGAATCATGAATTAAATCATGAATCATGAATTGAATCATGAATCATGAATCATGAAATGAATCATAAATTGAATCATGTATCATGAATCATGAATTGAATCATGAATCATGAATTGAATCATGAATTGAATCATGAATCACGAATCATGAATTGAATCATGAATCATGAATTGAATCATGAATCATGAATCATGTAATGAATCATGAATCATGAATCAAATCATGATTCATGAATTGAATCATGAATTGAATCATGAATCATGAATTGAATCATGATTTATGAATCATGAATCAAGAATCGAATCATGATTCATGAATCATGAATCATGAATCGAATCATGATTCATAAATCATGATTAATGAATCGAATCATGATTCATGAATCATGAATCATGAATCGAATCATGATTCATAAATCATGAATCATGAATCGAATCATGATTCATGAATCATGAATCATGAATCGAATCATGATTCATAAATCATGAATCATGAATCGAATCATGATTCATGAATCATGAATCATGAATCAAATCATGATTCATGAATCGAATCATGATTCGATTCATGATTCATGATTCATAAATCATGAATCATGAATCGAATCATGATTCATGAATCACGAATCATGAATCGAATCATGATTCATGAATCGAATCATGATTCATGAATCATGAATTATGAATCGAATCATGATTCATAAATCATGAATCATGATTCATGAATCACGAATCATGAATCGAATCATGATTCATAAATCATTAATCATGAATCAAATCATATTCATGAATCGAATCATGATTCATGAATCACAAATCATGAATCGAATCATCATTCATGAATCATGAATTATGAATCGAATCATCATTCATGAATCGTAAATCATGAATCGAATCATGATTCATGAATCGAATCATGATTCATGAATCATTAATCATGAATCGAATCATGAATCATGATTCATGAATCATTAATCATGAATCAAATCATGATTCATGAATCGAATCATGATTCATGAATCGAATCATGAATCAAATCATGATTCATAAATCATGAATCATGAATCGAATCATGATTCATGAATCATGAGTCATGAATCGAATCATGATTCATAAATCATGAATCATGAATCGAATCATGATTCATAAATCAAGAATCATGAATCTAATCATGATTCATGAATCGAATCATGATTCATAAATCATGAATCATGAATCGAATCATCATTCATGAATCGAATCATGATTCATGAATCGAATCATGAATCGAATCATGATTCATGAATCATGAATCATGAATCGAATCATGATTCATAAATCATGAATCATGAATCGAATCATGATTCATAAATCATGAATTATGAATCAAATCATCATTCATGAATCGAATCATGATTCATAAATCATGAATCATGAATCAAATCATGAATCATGAATCGAATCATGATTCATAAATCATGAATCATGAATCGAATCATGATTCATAAATCACAAATCATGAATCAAATCATGATTCATGAATTGAATCATGATTCATGAATCACAAATCATGAATCGAATCATCATTCATGAATCATGAATCATGAATCGAATCATCATTCATGAATCGTAAATCATGAATCGAATCATGATTCATGAATCGAATCATGATTCATGAATCATTAATCATGAATCGAATCATGATTCATGAATCATGAGTCATGAATCGAATCATGATTCATAAATCATGAATCATGAATCGAATCATGATTCATAAATCATGAATCATGAATCTAATCATGATTCATGAATCGAATCATGATTCATAAATCATGAATCATGAATCGAATCATGATTCATGAATCGAATCATGATTCATGAATCGAATCATGATTCATGAATCGAATCATGAATCGAATCATGATTCATGAATCATGAATCATGAATCGAATCATGATTCATAAATCATGAATCATGAATCGAATCATGATTCATAAATCATGAATCATGAATCGAATCATGATTCATGAATCGAATCATGATTCATAAATCATGAATCATGAATCAAATCATGATTCATGAATCGAATCATGATTCATAAATCATGAATCATGAATCAAATCATAATTCATGAATCACAAATCATGAATCAAATCATGATTCATGAATCATGAATCATGAATCAAATCATGATTCATGAATCGAATCATGATTCATGAATCACAAATCATGAATCGAATCATCATTCATGAATCATGAATCATGAATCGAATCATCATTCATGAATCATAAATCATGAATCGAATCAAGATTCATGAATCGAATCATGATTCATGAATCATTAATCATGAATCGAATCATGAATCATGATTCATGAATCATTAATCATGAATCGAATCATGATTCATGAATCATGAATCATGAATCGAATCATAAATCATGAATTGAATCATAAATCATGAATCATTAAATGAATCATGAATTGAATCATGAATCATGAATTAAATCATGAATCATGAATTAAATCATGAATCATGAATTGAATCATGAATCATGAATCATGAAATGAATCATAAATTGAATCATGTATCATGAATCATGAATTGAATCATGAATCATGAATTGAATCATGAATTGAATCATGATTTATGAATCATGAATCAAGAATCGAATCATGATTCATGAATCATGAATCATGAATCGAATCATGATTCATAAATCATGAATCATGAATCGAATCATGATTCATGAATCATGAATCATGAATCGAATCATGATTCATAAATCATGAATTATGAATCGAATCGTGATTCATGAATCAAGAATCATGAATCGAATCATGATTCATAAATCATGAATCATGAATCGAATCATGATTCATGAATCATGAATCATGAATCAAATCATGATTCATGAATCATGAATCATGAATCGAATCATGATTCATAAATCATGAATCATGAATCGAATCATGATTCATGAATCATGAATCATGAATCAAATCATGATTCATGAATCGAATCATGATTCGATTCATGATTCATGATTCATAAATCATGAATCATGAATCGAATCATGATTCATGAATCACGAATCATGAATCGAATCATGATTCATGAATCGAATCATGATTCATGAATCATGAATTATGAATCGAATCATGATTCATAAATCATGAATCATGATTCATGAATCACGAATCATGAATCGAATCATGATTCATGAATCGAATCATGATTCATGAATCATGAATCATGAATCGAATCATGATTCATAAATCATGAATCATGAATCGAATCATGATTCATGAATCATGAATCATGAATCGAATCATGATTCATGAATCACGAATCATGAATCGCATCATGATTCATGAATCACGAATCATGAATCGAATCATGATTCATGAATCGAATCATGATTCATGAATCATGAATCATGAATCGAATCATGAATCCTAAATCATGAATCATGAATCGAATCATGATTCATGAATCAAATCATGATTCATGAATGGAATCATGATTCATGAATCATGAATCATGAATCGAATCATGATTCATAAATCGAATCATGATTCATGAATCAAATCATGATTCATGAATCATGAATCATGAATCAAATCATGATTCATGAATCGAATCATGATTCATGAATCACAAATCATGAATCGAATCATCATTCATGAATCATGAATCGAATCATCATTCATGAATCGTAAATCATGAATCGAATCATCATTCATGAATCGAATCATGATTCATGAATCATTAATCATGAATCGAATCATGAATCATGATTCATGAATCATAAATAATGAATCGAATCATGATTCATGAATCATGAATCATGAATCGAATCATGATTCATGAATCGAATCATGAATCATGATTCATGAATCATAAATAATGAATCGAATCATGATTCATGAATCATGAATCATGAATCGAATCATGATTCATGAATCGAATCATGATTCATGAATCGAATCATGAATCGAATCATGATTCATAAATCATGAATCATGAATCGAATCATGATTCATGAATCATGAGTCATGAATCGAATCATGATTAATAAATCATGAATCATGAATCGAATCATGATTCATGAATCATGAATCATGAATCGAATCATGATTCATAAATCATGAATCATGAATCGAATCATGATTCATGAATCGAATCATGATTCATAAATCATGAATCATGAATCAAATCATGAATCATGAATCGAATCATGATTCATAAATCATGAATCATGAATCGAATCATGATTCATAAATCACAAATCATGAATCAAATCATGATTCATGAATTGAATCATGATTCATGAATCACAAATCATGAATCGAATCATCATTCATGAATCATGAATCATGAATCGAATCATCATTCATGAATCGTAAATCATGAATCGAATCATGATTCATGAATCGAATCATGATTCATGAATCATTAATCATGAATCGAATCATGATTCATGAATCATGAGTCATGAATCGAATCATGATTCATAAATCATGAATCATGAATCGAATCATGATTCATAAATCATGAATCATGAATCTAATCATGATTCATGAATCGAATCATGATTCATAAATCATGAATCATGAATCGAATCATGATTCATGAATCGAATCATGATTCATGAATCGAATCATGAATCGAATCATGATTCATGAATCATGAATCATGAATCGAATCATGATTCATAAATCATGAATCATGAATCGAATCATGATTCATAAATCATGAATCATGAATCGAATCATGATTCATGAATCGAATCATGATTCATAAATCATGAATCATGAATCAAATCATGATTCATGAATCGAATCATGATTCATAAATCATGAATCATGAATCAAATCATAATTCATGAATCACAAATCATGAATCAAATCATGATTCATGAATCATGAATCATGAATCAAATCATGATTCATGAATCGAATCATGATTCATGAATCACAAATCATGAATCGAATCATCATTCATGAATCATGAATCATGAATCGAATCATCATTCATGAATCATAAATCATGAATCGAATCAAGATTCATGAATCGAATCATGATTCATGAATCATTAATCATGAATCGAATCATGAATCATGATTCATGAATCATTAATCATGAATCGAATCATGATTCATGAATCATGAATCATGAATCGAATCATAAATCATGAATTGAATCATAAATCATGAATCATTAAATGAATCATGAATTGAATCATGAATCATGAATTAAATCATGAATCATGAATTAAATCATGAATCATGAATTGAATCATGAATCATGAATCATGAAATGAATCATAAATTGAATCATGTATCATGAATCATGAATTGAATCATGAATCATGAATTGAATCATGAATTGAATCATGATTTATGAATCATGAATCAAGAATCGAATCATGATTCATGAATCATGAATCATGAATCGAATCATGATTCATAAATCATGAATCATGAATCGAATCATGATTCATGAATCATGAATCATGAATCGAATCATGATTCATAAATCATGAATTATGAATCGAATCGTGATTCATGAATCAAGAATCATGAATCGAATCATGATTCATAAATCATGAATCATGAATCGAATCATGATTCATGAATCATGAATCATGAATCAAATCATGATTCATGAATCATGAATCATGAATCGAATCATGATTCATAAATCATGAATCATGAATCGAATCATGATTCATGAATCATGAATCATGAATCAAATCATGATTCATGAATCGAATCATGATTCGATTCATGATTCATGATTCATAAATCATGAATCATGAATCGAATCATGATTCATGAATCACGAATCATGAATCGAATCATGATTCATGAATCGAATCATGATTCATGAATCATGAATTATGAATCGAATCATGATTCATAAATCATGAATCATGATTCATGAATCACGAATCATGAATCGAATCATGATTCATGAATCGAATCATGATTCATGAATCATGAATCATGAATCGAATCATGATTCATAAATCATGAATCATGAATCGAATCATGATTCATGAATCATGAATCATGAATCGAATCATGATTCATGAATCACGAATCATGAATCGCATCATGATTCATGAATCACGAATCATGAATCGAATCATGATTCATGAATCGAATCATGATTCATGAATCATGAATCATGAATCGAATCATGAATCCTAAATCATGAATCATGAATCGAATCATGATTCATGAATCAAATCATGATTCATGAATGGAATCATGATTCATGAATCATGAATCATGAATCGAATCATGATTCATAAATCGAATCATGATTCATGAATCAAATCATGATTCATGAATCATGAATCATGAATCAAATCATGATTCATGAATCGAATCATGATTCATGAATCACAAATCATGAATCGAATCATCATTCATGAATCATGAATCGAATCATCATTCATGAATCGTAAATCATGAATCGAATCATCATTCATGAATCGAATCATGATTCATGAATCATTAATCATGAATCGAATCATGAATCATGATTCATGAATCATAAATAATGAATCGAATCATGATTCATGAATCATGAATCATGAATCGAATCATGATTCATGAATCGAATCATGAATCATGATTCATGAATCATAAATAATGAATCGAATCATGATTCATGAATCATGAATCATGAATCGAATCATGATTCATGAATCGAATCATGATTCATGAATCGAATCATGAATCGAATCATGATTCATAAATCATGAATCATGAATCGAATCATGATTCATGAATCATGAGTCATGAATCGAATCATGATTAATAAATCATGAATCATGAATCGAATCATGATTCATGAATCATGAATCATGAATCGAATCATGATTCATAAATCATGAATCATGAATCGAATCATGATTCATGAATCATGAATCATTAATCGAATCATGATTCATGAATCGAATCATGATTCATGAATCGAATCATGAATCGAATCATGATTCATGAATCGAATCATGAATCGAATCATGATTCATGAATCATGAATCATGAATCGAATCATGATTCATAAATCATGAATCATGAATCGAATCATGATTCATGAATCATGAATCATGAATCAAATCATGAATCATGAATCGAATCATGATTCATGAATCACGAATCATGAATCGAATCATGATTCATGAATCGAATCATGATTCATAAATCATGAATCATGAATCGAATCATGATTCATGAATCATGAATCATGAATCGAATCATGATTCATGAATCATGAATCATGAATTGAATCATGATTCATGAATCACGAATCATGAATCGAATCATGATTCATTAATCGAATCATGATTCATGAATGGAATAATGATTCATGAATCATGAATCATGAATCGAATCATGATTCATGAATCGAAACATGATTCATGAATCGAATCATGAATCGAATCATGATTCATAAATCATGAATCATGAATCGAATCATGATTCATAAATCATGAATCATGAATCGAATCATGATTCATGAATCATGAATCATGAATCGAATCATGATTCATAAATCATGAATCATGAATCGAATCATGATTCATGAATCGAATCATGATTCATAAATCATGAATCATGAATCGAATCATGATTCATAAATCATGAATCGAATCATGATTCATGAATCATGAATCATGAATCGAATCATGATTCATGAATCGAATCATGATTCATGAATCACGAATCATGAATCGAATCATGATTCATGAATCATGAATCATGAATCGAATCATGATTCATGAATCGAATCATGATTCATGAATCACGAATCATGAATCGAATCATGATTCATGAATCGAATCATGATTCATGAATCACGAATCATGAATCGAATCATGATTCATGAATCACGAATCATGAATCGAATCATGATTCATGAATCACGATTCATGAATCGAATCATGATTCATGAATCACGAATCATGAATCGAATCATGATTCATGAATCGAATCATGATTCATGAATCATGAATCATGAATCGAATCATGATTCCTAAATCATGAATCATGAATCGAATCATGATTCCTAAATCATGAATCATGAATCGAATCATGATTCATGAATATGAATCATGAATCGAGTCATGATTCATAAATCATGAATCATGAATCGAATCATGATTCATGAATCGAATCATGATTCATGAATCGAATCATGATTCATAAATCATGAATCATGAATCGAATCATGATTCATTAATCGAATCATGATTCATGAATCGAATCATGAATCGAATCATGATTCATAAATCATGAATCATGAATCGAATCATGATTCATGAATCATGAATCATGAATCGAATCATGATTCATGAATCGAATCATGATTCATGAATCGAATCATGATTCATGAATCATGAATCATGAATCGAATCATGATTCATGAATCGAATCATGATTCATGAATCATGAATCATGAATCGAATCATGATTCATGAATCGAATCATGATTTATGAATCGAATCATGAATCGAATCATGATTTATGAATCATGAATCATGAATCGAATCATGATTCATAATCATGAATCATGAATCGAATCATGATTCATAAGCATGATCATGAATCGAATCATGATTCATAAATCATGAATCATGAATCGAATCATGATTCATAAATCATGATTCATGAATCGAATCATGATTCATGAATCACGAATCATGAATCGAATCATGATTCATGAATCGAATCATGATTCATGAATCATGAATCATGAATCGAATCATGATTCATAAATCATGAATCATGAATCGAATCATGATTCATGAATCATGAATCATGAATCGAATCATGATTCACGAATCATGATTCATGAATCGAATCATGATTCATGAATCGAATCATGATTCATGAATCATGAATCATGAATCGAATCATGATTCCTAAATCATGAATCATGAATCGAATCATGATTCCTAAATCATGAATCATGAATCGAATCATGATTCATGAATCATGAATCATGAATCGAGTCATGATTCATAAATCATGAATCATGAATCGAATCATGATTCATGAATCGAATCATGATTCATGAATCGAATCATGATTCATAAATCATGAATCATGAATCGAATCATGATTCATTAATCGAATCATGATTCATGAATCGAATCATGAATCGAATCATGATTCATAAATCATGAATCATGAATCGAATCATGATTCATAAATCATGAATTATAAATCGAATCATGATTCATGAATCATGAATCATGAATCGAATCATGATTCATGAATCATGAATCATGAATCGAATCATGATTCATGAATCGAATCATGATTCATGAATCATGAATCATGAATCGAATCATGATTCATGAATCATGAATCATGAATCGAATCATGATTCATGAATCGAATCATGATTCATGAATCGAATCATGATTCATGAATCATGAATCATGAATCGAATCATGATTCATGAATCGAATCATGATTCATGAATCATGAATCATGAATCGAATCATGATTCATGAATCGAATCATGATTTATGAATCGAATCATGAATCGAATCATGATTTATGAATCATGAATCATGAATCGAATCATGATTCATAAATCATGAATCATGAATCGAATCATGATTCATAAAGCATGAATCATGAATCGAATCATGATTCATAAATCATGAATCATGAATCGAATCATGATTCATAAATCATGATTCATGAATCGAATCATGATTCATGAATCACGAATCATGAATCGAATCATGATTCATGAATCGAATCATGATTCATGAATCATGAATCATGAATCGAATCATGATTCATAAATCATGAATCATGAATCGAATCATGATTCATGAATCATGAATCATGAATCGAATCATGATTCACGAATCATGATGCATGAATCGAATCATGATTCATGAATCGAATCATGATTCATGAATCAAGAATCATGAATCGAATCATGATTCATGAATCGAATCATGATTCATGAATCGAATCATGATTCATGAATCATGAATCATGAATCAAATCATGATTCATGATCGAATCATGATTCATGAATCGAATCATGAATCGAATCATGATTCATGAATCGAATCATGAATTGAAATCATGATTCATAAATCATGAATCATGAATCGAATCATGATTCATGAATCATGAATCATGAATCGAATCATGATTCATGGATCATGAATCATGAATCGAATCATGATTCATGAATCGAATCATGATTCCTAAATCATGAATCATGAATCGAATCATGATTCTAAATCATGAATCATGAATCGAATCATGATTCATGAATCATGATCATGAATCGAGTCATGATTCATAAATCATGAATCATGAATCGTAATCATGATTCATGAATCGAATCATGATTCATGAATCGAATCATGATTCATAAATCATGAATCATGAATCGAATCATGATTCATTAATCGAATCATGATTCATGAATCGAATCATGAATCGAATCATGATTCATAAATCATGAATCATGAATCGAATCATGATTCATAAATCATGATTATAAATCGAATCATGATTCATGAATCATGAATCATGAATCGAATCATGATTCATGAATCATGAATCATGAATCGAATCATGATTCATGAATCGAATCATGATTCATGAATCATGAATCATGAATCGAATCATGATTCATGAATCATGAATCATGAATCGAATCATGATTCATGAATCGAATCATGATTCATGAATCGAATCATGATTCATGAATCATGAATCATGAATCGAATCATGATTCATGAATCGAATCATGATTCATGAATCATGAATCATGAATCGAATCATGATTCATGAATCGAATCATGATTTATGAATCGAATCATGAATCGAATCATGATTTATGAATCATGAATCATGAATCGAATCATGATTCATAAATCATGAATCATGAATCGAATCATGATTCATAAAGCATGAATCATGAATCGAATCATGATTCATAAATCATGAATCATGAATCGAATCATGATTCATAAATCATGATTCATGAATCGAATCATGATTCATGAATCACGAATCATGAATCGAATCATGATTCATGAATCGAATCATGATTCATGAATCATGAATCATGAATCGAATCATGATTCATAAATCATGAATCATGAATCGAATCATGATTCATGAATCATGAATCATGAATCGAATCATGATTCACGAATCATGATGCATGAATCGAATCATGATTCATGAATCGAATCATGATTCATGAATCAAGAATCATGAATCGAATCATGATTCATGAATCGAATCATGATTCATGAATCGAATCATGATTCATGAATCATGAATCATGAATCAAATCATGATTCATGAATCGAATCATGATTCATGAATCGAATCATGAATCGAATCATGATTCATGAATCGAATCATGAATTGAATCATGATTCATAAATCATGAATCATGAATCGAATCATGATTCATGAATCATGAATCATGAATCGAATCATGATTCATGATCATGAATCATGAATCGAATCATGATTCATGAATCACGAATCATGAATCGAATCATGATTCATGAATCACGATTCATGAATCGAATCATGATTCATGAATCACGAATCATGAATCGAATCATGATTCATGAATCGAATCATGATTCATGAATCATGAATCATGAATCGAATCATGATTCCTAAATCATGAATCATGAATCGAATCATGATTCATGAATCATGAATCATGAATCGAGTCATGATTCATATATCATGAATCATGAATCGAATCATGATTCATGAATCGAATCATGATTCATGAATCGAATCATGATTTATGAATCATGAATCATGAATCGAATCATGATTCATAAATCATGAATCATGAATCGAATCATGATTCATAAAGCATGAATCATGAATCGAATCATGATTCATAAATCATGAATCATGAATCGAATCATGATTCATAAATCATGATTCATGAATCGAATCATGATTCATGAATCACGAATCATGAATCGAATCATGATTCATGAATCGAATCATGATTCATGAATCAAGAATCATGAATCGAATCATGATTCATGAATCGAATCATGATTCATGAATCGAATCATGATTCATGAATCATGAATCATGAATCGAATCATGATTCATGAATCGAATCATGATTCATGAATCATGAATCATGAATCGAATCATGATTCATGGATCATATCTCATGAATCGAATCATGATTCATGAATCGAATCATGATTCATGAATCACGAATCATGAATCGAATCATGATTCATGAATCGAATCATGATTCATGAATCACGAATCATGAATCGAACCATGATTCATGAATCACGAATCATGAATCGAATCATGATTCATGAATCACGAATCATGAATCGAATCATGATTCATGAATCGAATCATGATTCATGAATCATGAATCATGAATCGAATCATGATTCCTAAATCATGAATCATGAATCGAATCATGATTCATGAATCATGAATCATGAATCGAGTCATGATTCATAAATCATGAATCATGAATCGAATCATGATTCATGAATCGAATCATGATTCATGAATCGAATCATGATTCATGAATCACGAATCATGAATCGAATCATGATTCATGAATCGAATCATGATTCATGAATCACGAATCATGAATCGAATCATGATTCATGAATCACGAATCATGAATCGAATCATGATTCATGAATCACGATTCATGAATCGAATCATGATTCATGAATCACGAATCATGAATCGAATCATGATTCATGAATCGAATCATGATTCATGAATCATGAATCATGAATCGAATCATGATTCCTAAATCATGAATCATGAATCGAATCATGATTCATGAATCATGAATCATGAATCGAGTCATGATTCATATATCATGAATCATGAATCGAATCATGATTCATGAATCGAATCATGATTCATGAATCGAATCATGATTTATGAATCATGAATCATGAATCGAATCATGATTCATAAATCATGAATCATGAATCGAATCATGATTCATAAAGCATGAATCATGAATCGAATCATGATTCATAAATCATGAATCATGAATCGAATCATGATTCATAAATCATGATTCATGAATCGAATCATGATTCATGAATCACGAATCATGAATCGAATCATGATTCATGAATCGAATCATGATTCATGAATCAAGAATCATGAATCGAATCATGATTCATGAATCGAATCATGATTCATGAATCGAATCATGATTCATGAATCATGAATCATGAATCGAATCATGATTCATGAATCGAATCATGATTCATGAATCATGAATCATGAATCGAATCATGATTCATGGATCATATCTCATGAATCGAATCATGATTCATGAATCGAATCATGATTCATGAATCACGAATCATGAATCGAATCATGATTCATGAATCGAATCATGATTCATGAATCACGAATCATGAATCGAACCATGATTCATGAATCACGAATCATGAATCGAATCATGATTCATGAATCACGAATCATGAATCGAATCATGATTCATGAATCGAATCATGATTCATGAATCATGAATCATGAATCGAATCATGATTCCTAAATCATGAATCATGAATCGAATCATGATTCATGAATCATGAATCATGAATCGAGTCATGATTCATAAATCATGAATCATGAATCGAATCATGATTCATGAATCGAATCATGATTCATGAATCGAATCATGATTCATGAATCGAATCATGATTCATAAATCATGATTCATGAATCGAATCATGATTCATGAATCACGAATCATGAATCGAATCATGATTCATGAATCGAATCATGATTCATGAATCATGAATCATGAATCGAATCATGATTCATAAATCATGAATCATGAATCGAATCATGATTCATGAATCATTAATCATGAATCGAATCATGATTCACGAATCATGATTCATGAATCGAATCATGATTCATGAATCGAATCATGATTCATGAATCGAATCATGATTCATGAATCAAGAATCATGAATCGAATCATGATTCATGAATCGAATCATGATTCATGAATCGAATCATGATTCATGAATCATGAATCATGAATCGAATCATGATTCATGAATCGAATCATGATTCATGAATCATGAATCATGAATCGAATCATGATTCATGGATCATATATCATGAATCGAATCATGATTCATGAATCGAATCATGATTCATGAATCACGAATCATGAATCGAATCATGATTCATGAATCGAATCATGATTCATGAATCACGAATCATGAATCGAACCATGATTCATGAATCACGAATCATGAATCGAATCATGATTCATGAATCACGATTCATGAATCGAATCATGATTCATGAATCACGAATCATGAATCGAATCATGATTCATGAATCGAATCATGATTCATGAATCATGAATCATGAATCGAATCATGATTCCTAAATCATGAATCATGAATCGAATCATGATTCATGAATCATGAATCATGAATCGAGTCATGATTCATAAATCATGAATCATGAATCGAATCATGATTCATGAATCGAATCATGATTCATGAATCGAATCATGATTCATAAATCATGAATCATGAATCGAATCATGATTCATTAATCGAATCATGATTCATGAATCGAATCATGAATCGAATCATGATTCATAAATCATGAATCATGAATCGAATCATGATTCATAAATCATGAATCATGAATCGAATCATGATTCATGAATCATGAATCATGAATCGAATCAAGATTCATAAATCATGAATCATGAATCGAATCATGATTCATGAATCGAATCATGATTCATGAATCGAATCATGATTCATGAATCATGAATCATGAATCGAATCATGATTCATGAATCGAATCATGATTCATGAATCATGAATCGAATCATGATTCATGAATCGAATCATGATTAATGAATCGAATCATGAATCGAATCATGATTTATGAATCATAAATCATGAATCGAATCATTATTCATAAATCATGAATCATGAATCGAATC
This sequence comes from Mixophyes fleayi, assembly GCF_038048845.1. Taxonomy (NCBI): domain Eukaryota; kingdom Metazoa; phylum Chordata; class Amphibia; order Anura; family Limnodynastidae; genus Mixophyes; species Mixophyes fleayi. The sequence goes on along the minus strand of NW_027446076.1, from coordinate 65,844 downwards.
ATGATTCATAAATCATGAATCATGAATCGAATCATGATTCATGAATCGAATCATGATTCATAAATCATGAATCATGAATCGAATCATGATTCATGAATCGAATCATGATTCATGAATCAAATCATGATTCATGAATCAAATCATGAATCGAATCATGATTCATGAATCATGAATCATGAATCGAATCATGATTCATAAATCATGAATCATGAATCGAATCATGATTCATAAATCATGAATCATGAATCGAATCATGATTCATGAATCGAATGATGATTCATAAATCATTAATCATGAATCAAATCATGATTCATGAATCGAATCATGATTCATGAATCACAAATCATGAATCAAATCATGATTCATGAATCATGAATCATGAATCAAATCATGATTCATGAATCGAATCATGATTCATGAATCACAAATCATGAATCGAATCATCATTCATGAATCATGAATCATGAATCGAATCATCATTCATGAATCGTAAATCATGAATCGAATCATGATTCATGAATCGAATCATGATTCATGAATCATTAATCATGAATCGAATCATGAATCATGATTCATGAATCATTAATCATGAATCGAATCATGATTCATGAATCATGAATCATGAATCGAATCATGATTCATGAATCGAATCATGATTCATGAATCGAATCATGATTCATGAATCGAATCATGAATCAAATCATGATTCATGAATCATGAATCATGATTCATGAATCATGAGTCATGAATCGAATCATGATTCATAAATCATGAATCATGAATCGAATCATGATTCATGAATCATGAATCATGAATCGAATCATGAATCATGAATCGAATCATGATTCATGAATCATGAATCATGAATCGAATCATGAATCATGAATCGAATCATGATTCATGAATCACGAATCATGAATCGAATCATGATTCATGAATCACGAATCATGAATCGAATCATGATTCATGAATCACGATTCATGAATCGAATCATGATTCATGAATCACGAATCATGAATCGAATCATGATTCATGAATCATGAATCATGAATCGAATCATGATTCCTAAATCATGAATCATGAATCGAATCATGATTCATGAATCATGAATCATGAATCGAGTCATGATTCATAAATCATGAATCATGAATCGAATCATGATTCATGAATCGAATCATGATTCATGAATCGAATCATGATTCATAAATCATGAATCATGAATCGAATCGTGATTCATTAATCGAATCATGATTCATGAATCGAATCATGATTCATAAATCATGAATCATGAATCGAATCATGATTCATAAATCATGAATCATGAATCGAATCATGATTCATGAATCATTAATCATGAATCGAATCAAGATTCATAAATCATGAATCATGAATCGAATCATGATTCATGAATCGAATCATGATTCATGAATCGAATCATGATTCATGAATCATGAATCATGAATCGAATCATGATTCATGAATCGAATCATGATTCATGAATCATGAATCATGAATCGAATCATGATTCATGAATCGAATCATGATTCATGAATCGAATCATGAATCGAATCATGATTTATGAATCATGAATCATGAATCGAATCATGATTCATAAATCATGAATCATGAATCGAATCATGATTCATAAATCATGAATCATGAATCGAATCATGATTCATGAATCGAATCATGATTCATAAATCATGAATCATGAATCGAATCATGATTCATGAATCGAATCATGATTCATAAATCATGAATCATGAATCGAATCATGATTCATGAATCGAATCATGAATCGAATCATGATTCATGAATCATGAATCATGAATCGAATCATCATTCATAAATCATGAATCATGAATCGAATCATGATTCATAAATCATGAATCATGAATCGAATCATGATTCATGAATCGAATCATGATTCATAAATCATTAATCATGAATCAAATCATATTCATGAATCGAATCATGATTCATGAATCACAAATCATGAATCGAATCATCATTCATGAATCATGAATCATGAATCGAATCATCATTCATGAATCGTAAATCATGAATCGAATCATGATTCATGAATCGAATCATGATTCATGAATCATTAATCATGAATCGAATCATGAATCATGATTCATGAATCATTAATCATGAATCGAATCATGATTCATGAATCATGAATCATGAATCGAATCATGATTCATGAATCGAATCATGATTCATGAATCGAATCATGAATCAAATCATGATTCATAAATCATGAATCATGAATCGAATCATGATTCATGAATCATGAGTCATGAATCGAATCATGATTCATAAATCATGAATCATGAATCGAATCATGATTCATAAATCATGAATCATGAATCTAATCATGATTCATGAATCGAATCATGATTCATAAATCATGAATCATGAATCGAATCATCATTCATGAATCGAATCATGATTCATGAATCGAATCATGAATCGAATCATGATTCATGAATCATGAATCATGAATCGAATCATGATTCATAAATCATGAATCGAATCATGATTCATAAATCATGAATTATGAATTGAATCATGATTCATGAATCGAATCATGATTCATAAATCATGAATCATGAATCAAATCATGAATCATGAATCGAATCATGATTCATAAATCATGAATCATGAATCGAATCCTGATTCATAAATCATGAATCATGAATCGAATCATGATTCATGAATCGAATCATGATTCATAAATCATTAATCATGAATCAAATCATGATTCATGAATCGAATCATGATTCATGAATCACAAATCATGAATCGAATCATGATTCATGAATCACAAATCATTAATCGAATCATCATTCATGAATCATGAATCATGAATCGAATCATCATTCATGAATCGTAAATCATGAATCGAATCATGATTCATGAATCGAATCATGATTCATGAATCATTAATCATGAATCGAATCATGAATCATGATTCATGAATCATTAATCATGAATCGAATCATGATTCATGAATCATGAATCATGAATCGAATCATGATTCATGAATCATGAATCATGAATCGAATCATGATTCATGAATCGAATCATGATTCATGAATCGAATCATGAATCGAATCATGATTCATAAATCATGAATCATGAATCGAATCATGATTCATGAATCATGAGTCATGAATCGAATCATGATTCATAAATCATGAATCATGAATCGAATCATGATTCATAAATCATGAATCATGAATCGAATCATGATTCATAAATCATGAATCATGAATCTAATCATGATTCATGAATCGAATCATGATTCATAAATCATGAATCATGAATCGAATCATGATTCATGAATCATGAGTCATAAATCGAATCATGATTCATAAATCATGAATCATGAATCGAATCATGATTCATAAATCATGAATCATGAATCTAATCATGATTCATGAATCGAATCATGATTCATAAATCATGAATCATGAATCGAATGATGATTCATGAATCGAATGATGATTCATGAATCGAATCATGATTCATGAATCGAATCATGAATCGAATCATGATTCATGAATCATGAATCATGAATCGAATCATGATTCATAAATCATGAATCATGAATCGAATCATGATTCATAAATCATGAATCATGAATCGAATCATGATTCATGAATCGAATCATGATTCATAAATCATGAATCATGAATCAAATCATGATTCATGAATCGAATCATAATTCATGAATCACAAATCATGAATCAAATCATGATTCATGAATCATGAATCATGAATCAAATCATGATTCATGAATCGAATCATGATTCATGAATCACAAATCATGAATCGAATCATCATTCATGAATCATGAATCATGAATCGAATCATCATTCATGAATCGTAAATCATGAATCGAATCATGATTCATGAATCGAATCATGATTCATGAATCATTAATCATGAATCGAATCATGAATCATGATTCATGAATCATTAATCATGAATCGAATCATGATTCATGAATCATGAATCATGAATCGAATCATGATTCATGAATCATGAATCATGAATCGAATCATGATTCATGAATCGAATCATGATTCATGAATCGAATCATGAATCGAATCATGATTCATAAATCATGAATCATGAATCGAATCATGATTCATGAATCATGAGTCATGAATCGAATCATGATTCATAAATCATGAATCATGAATCGAATCATGATTCATAAATCATGAATCATGAATCTAATCATGATTCATGAATCGAATCATGATTCATAAATCATGAATCATGAATCGAATCATGATTCATGAATCATGAGTCATAAATCGAATCATGATTCATAAATCATGAATCATGAATCGAATCATGATTCATAAATCATGAATCATGAATCTAATCATGATTCATGAATCGAATCATGATTCATAAATCATGAATCATGAATCGAATCATGATTCATGAATCGAATGATGATTCATGAATCGAATCATGATTCATGAATCGAATCATGAATCGAATCATGATTCATGAATCATGAATCATGAATCGAATCATGATTCATAAATCATGAATCATGAATCGAATCATGATTCATAAATCATGAATCATGAATCGAATCATGATTCATGAATCGAATCATGATTCATAAATCATGAATCATGAATCAAATCATGATTCATGAATCGAATCATAATTCATGAATCACAAATCATGAATCAAATCATGATTCATGAATCATGAATCATGAATCAAATCATGATTCATGAATCGAATCATGATTCATGAATCACAAATCATGAATCGAATCATCATTCATGAATCATGAATCATGAATCGAATCATCATTCATGAATCGTAAATCATGAATCGAATCATGATTCATGAATCGAATCATGATTCATGAATCATTAATCATGAATCGAATCATGAATCATGATTCATGAATCATTAATCATGAATCGAATCATGATTCATGAATCATGAATCATGAATCGAATCATGATTCATGAATCATGAATCATGAATCGAATCATGATTCATAAATCATGAATCATGAATCGAATCATGATTCATAAATCATGAATCATGAATCGAATCATGATTCATGAATCGAATCATGATTCATAAATCATGAATCATGAATCAAATCATGATTCATGAATCGAATCATAATTCATGAATCACAAATCATGAATCAAATCATGATTCATGAATCATGAATCATGAATCAAATCATGATTCATGAATCGAATCATGATTCATGAATCACAAATCATGAATCGAATCATCATTCATGAATCATGAATCATGAATCGAATCATCATTCATGAATCATAAATCATGAATCGAATCAAGATTCATGAATCGAATCATGATTCATGAATCATTAATCATGAATCGAATCATGAATCATGATTCATGAATCATTAATCATGAATCAAATCATGATTCATGAATCATGAATCATGAATCGAATCATAAATCATGAATTGAATCATAAATCATGAATCATTAAATAAATCATGAATTGAATCATGAATCATGAATTAAATCATGAATCATGAATTAAATCATGAATCATGAATTGAATCATGAATCATGAATCATAATTTGAATCATGTATCATGAATCATGAATTGAATCATGAATCATGAATTGAATCATGAATTGAATCATGAATCACGAATCATGAATTGAATCATGAATCATGAATTGAATCATGAATCATGAATCATGTAATGAATCATGAATCATGAATCAAATCATGATTCATGAATTGAATCATGAATTGAATCATGAATCATGAATTGAATCATGATTTATGAATCATGAATCAAGAATCGAATCATGATTCATGAATCATGAATCATGAATTGAATCATGATTCATGAATCATGAATCATGAATCGAATCATGATTCATAAATCATGAATCATGAATCGAATCATGATTCATGAATCATGAATCATGAATCGAATCATGATTCATGAATCATGAATCATGAATCGAATCATGATTCGATTCATGATTCATGATTCATAAATCATGAATCATGAATCGAATCATGATTCATGAATCACGAATCATGAATCGAATCATGATTCATGAATCGAATCATGATTCATGAATCATGAATCATGAATCGAATCATGATTCATAAATCATGAATCATGAATCGAATCATGATTCATGAATCATGAATCATGAATCGAATCATGATTCATGAATCACGAATCATGAATCGCATCATGATTCATGAATCACGAATCATGAATCGAATCATGATTCATGAATCGAATCATGATTCATGAATCATGAATCATGAATCGAATCATGATTCCTAAATCATGAATCATGAATCGAATCATGATTCATGAATCAAATCATGATTCATGAATGGAATCATGATTCATGAATCATGAATCATGAATCGAATCATGATTCATAAATCGAATCATGATTCATGAATCAAATCATGATTCATGAATCATGAATCATGAATCAAATCATGATTCATGAATCGAATCATGATTCATGAATCACAAATCATGAATCGAATCATCATTCATGAATCATGAATCATGAATCGAATCATCATTCATGAATCGTAAATCATGAATCGAATCATGATTCATGAATCGAATCATGATTCATGAATCATTAATCATGAATCGAATCATGAATCATGATTCATGAATCATAAATAATGAATCGAATCATGATTCATGAATCATGAATCATGAATCGAATCATGATTCATGAATCGAATCATGATTCATGAATCGAATCATGAATCGAATCATGATTCATAAATCATGAATCATGAATCGAATCATGATTCATGAATCATGAGTCATGAATCGAATCATGATTCATAAATCATGAATCATGAATCGAATCATGATTCATGAATCATGAATCATGAATCGAATCATGATTCATAAATCATGAATCATGAATCGAATCATGATTCATGAATCATGAATCATGAATCGAATCATGATTCATGAATCGAATCATGATTCATGAATCGAATCATGAATCGAATCATGATTCATGAATCGAATCATGAATCGAATCATGATTCATGAATCATGAATCATGAATCGAATCATGATTCATAAATCATGAATCATGAATCGAATCATGATTCATGAATCATGAATCATGAATCGAATCATGAATCATGAATCATGAATCATGAATCGAATCATGATTCATGAATCGAATCATGATTCATGATTCATGAATCATGAATCGAATCATGAATCATGAATCATGAATCATGAATCGAATCATGATTCATGAATCGAATCATGATTCATGATTCATGAATCATGAATCGAATCATGATTCATGATTCATGAATCATGAATCGAATCATGATTCATGAATCGAATCATGATTCATGAATCATGAATCGAATCATGATTCATAAATCATGAATCATGAATCGAATCATGATTCATGAATCATGAATCATGAATCGAATTATGATTCATGAATCATGAATCATGAATCGAATCATGATTCATGAATCATGAATCATGAATCGAATCATGATTCATGAATCGAATCATGATTCATGAATCGAATCATGATTCATGAATCGAATCATGAATCGAATCATGATTCATAAATCATGAATTATGAATCGAATCATGATTCATGAATCATGAATCATGAATCGAATCATGAATCATGAATCGAATCATGATTCATGAATCGAATCATGATTCATGAATGACGAATCATGAATCGAATCATGATTCATGAATCGAATCATGATTCATGAATCATGATTCATGAATCGAATCATGATTCATGAATGACGAATCATGAATCGAATCATGATTCATGAATCGAATCATGATTCATGAATCATGAATCATGAATCGAATCATGATTCCTAAATCATGAATCATGAATCGAATCATGATTCATGAATCATGAATCATGAATCGAATCATGATTCATAAATCATGAATCATGAATCGAATCATGATTCATGAATCATGAATCATGAATCGAATCATGATTCATGAATCATGAATCATGAATCGAATCATGATTCATGAATCACGAATCATGAATCGAATCATGATTCATTAATCGAATCATGATTCATGAATGGAATCATGATTCATGAATCATGAATCATGAATCGAATCATGATTCATAAATCGAATCATGATTCATGAATCAAATCATGAATCGAATCATGATTCATAAATCATGAATCATGAATCGAATCATGATTCATAAATCATGAATCATGAATCGAATCATGATTCATGAATCATAAGTCATGAATCGAATCATGATTCATAAATCATGAATCATGAATCGAATCATGATTCATGAATCATGAATCATGAATCGAATCATGATTCATAAATCATGAATCATTAATCGAATCGTGATTCATGAATCGAATCATGATTCATGAATCGAATCATGATTCATGAATCATGAATCATGAATCATGAATCATGAATCGAATCATGATTCATAAATCATGAATCATGAATCGAATCATGATTCCTAAATCATGAATCATGAATCGAATCATGATTCATGAATCATGAATCATGAATCGAGTCATGATTCATAAATCATGAATCATGAATCGAATCATGATTCATGAATCGAATCATGATTCATGAATCGAATCATGAGTCATAAATCACGAATCATGAATCGAATCATGATTCATGAATCATGAATCATGAATCGAATCATGATTCATGAATCATGAATCATGAATCGAATCATGATTCCTAAATCATGAATCATGAATCGAATCATGATTCATGAATCATGAATCATGAATCGAGTCATGATTCATAAATCATGAATCATGAATCGAATCATGATTCATGAATCGAATCATGATTCATGAATCGAATCATGATTCATAAATCATGAATCATGAATCGAATCATGATTCATGAATCATGAATCATGAATCGAATCATGATTCATGAATCGAATCATGTTTCATGAATCGAATCATGAATCGAATCATGATTCATAAATCATGAATCATGAATCGAATCATGATTCATAAATCATGAATCATGAATCGAATCATGATTCATGAATCATGAATCATGAATCGAATCATGATTCATAAATCATGAATCATGAATCGAATCATGATTCATAAATCATGAATCATGAATCGAATCATGATTCATGAATCATGAATCATAAATCAAATCAAGATTCATAAATCATGAAATATGAATCAAATCAAGATTCATAAATCATGAAATATGAATCGAATCATGATTCATGAATCGAATCATGATTCATGAATCGAATCATGATTCATGAATCATGAATCATGAATCGAATCATGATTCATGAATCGAATCATGATTCATGAATCATGAATCATGAATCGAATCATGATTCATGAATCGAATCATGATTCATGAATCGAATCATGAATCGAATCATGATTATGTGAATCATGAATCATGAATCGAATCATGATTCATGAATCGAATCATGATTCATAAATCATGAATCATGAATCGAATCATGATTCATGAATCGAATCATGATTCATAAATCATGAATCATAATTCGAATCATGATTCATAAATCATGAATCATGAATCGAATCATGATTCATGAATCGAATCATGATTCATAAATCATGAATCATGAATCGAATCATGATTCATGAATCGAATCATGATTCATAAATCATGAATCATGAATCGAATCATGATTCATGAATCGAATCATGATTCATGAATCGAATCATGATTCATGAATCGAATCATGAATCGAATCATGATTCATGAATCATGAATCATGAATCGAATCATGATTCATGAATCATGAATCATGAATCGAATCATGATTCATAAATCATGAATCATGAATCGAATCATGATTCATAAATCATGAATCATGAATCGAATCATGATTCATAAATCATGAATCATGAATCGAATCATGATTCATGAATCGAATCATGATTCATAAATCATTAATCATGAATCAAATCATGATTCATGAATCGAATCATGATTCATGAATCACAAATCATGAATCGAATCATCATTCATGAATCATGAATCATGAATCGAATCATCATTCATGAATCGTAAATCATGAATCGAATCATGATTCATGAATCGAATCATGATTCATGAATCATTAATCATGAATCGAATCATGAATCATGATTCATGAATCATTAATCATTAATCGAATCATGATTCATGAATCATGAATCATGAATCGAATCATGATTCATGAATCGAATCATGATTCATGAATCGAATCATGAATCAAATCATGATTCATAAATCATGAATCGTGAATCGAATCATGATTCATGAATCATGAGTCATGAATCGAATCATGATTCATAAATCATGAATCATAAATCGAATCATGATTCATAAATCATGAATCATGAATCTAATCATGATTCATGAATCGAATCATGATTCATAAATCATGAATCATGAATCGAATCATCATTCATGAATCGAATCATGATTCATGAATCGAATCATGAATCGAATCACGATTCATGAATCATGAATCATGAATCGAATCATGATTCATAAATCATGAATCATGAATCGAATCATGATTCATAAATCATGAATTATGAATCGAATCATGATTCATGAATCGAATCATGATTCATAAATCATGATTCATGAATCGAATCATGATTCATAAATCATGAATCATGAATCAAATCATGAATCATGAATCGAATCATGATTCATAAATCATGAATCATGAATCGAATCATGATTCATAAATCATGAATCATGAATCGAATCATGATTCATGAATCGAATCATGATTCATAAATCATTAATCATGAATCAAATCATGATTCATGAATCGAATCATGATTCATAAATCATGAATCATGAATCGAATCATGATTCATGAATCATGAATCATGAATCAAATCATGATTCATGAATCATGAATCATGAATCAAATCATGATTCATGAATCGAATCATGATTCATGAATCGAATCATGATTCATGAATCGAATCATGAATCGAATCATGATTCATAAATCATGAATTATGAATCGAATCATGATTCATGAATCATGAATCATGAATCGAATCATGATTCATGAATCGAATCATGATTCATAAATCATTAATCATGAATCAAATCATGATTCATGAATCGAATCATGATTCATGAATCATGAATCATGAATCGAATTATGATTCATGAATCATGAATCATGAATCGAATCATGATTCATGAATCATGAATCATGAATCGAATCATGATTCATGAATCGAATCATGATTCATGAATCGAATCATGATTCATGAATCGAATCATGAATCGAATCATGATTCATAAATCATGAATTATGAATCGAATCATGATTCATGAATCATGAATCATGAATCGAATCATGATTCATGAATCATGAATCATGAATCGAATCATGATTCATGAATCGAATCATGATTCATGAATCACGAATCATGAATCGAATCATGATTCATGAATCGAATCATGATTCATGAATCATGATTCATGAATCGAATCATGATTCATGAATCACGAATCATGAATCGAATCATGATTCATGAATCGAATCATGATTCATGAATCATGAATCATGAATCGAATCATGATTCCTAAATCATGAATCATGAATCGAATCATGATTCATGAATCATGAATCATGAATCGAATCATGATTCATAAATCATGAATCATGAATCGAATCATGATTCATGAATCATGAATCATGAATCGAATCATGATTCATAAATCATGAATCATAAATCGAATCATGATTCATGAATCATGAATCATGAATCAAATCATGATTCATGAATCGAATCATGATTCATGAATCATGAATCATGAATCAAATCATGATTCATGAATCGAATCATGATTCAATTCATGATTCATGATTCATGAATCAGGAATCATGAATCGAATCATGATTCATGAATCACGAATCATGAATCGAATCATGATTCATGAATCATGAATCATGAATCGAATCATGATTCATAAATCATGAATCATGAATCGAATCATGATTCATGAATCATGAATCATGAATCATGAATCGAATCATGATTCATAAATCATGAATCATGAATCGAATCATGATTCATGAATCATGAATCATAAATCAAATCAAGATTCATAAATCATGAAATATGAATCAAATCAAGATTCATAAATCATGAAATATGAATCGAATCATGATTCATGAATCGAATCATGATTCATGAATCGAATCATGATTCATGAATCATGAATCATGAATCGAATCATGATTCATGAATCGAATCATGATTCATGAATCATGAATCATGAATCGAATCATGATTCATGAATCGAATCATGATTCATGAATCGAATCATGAATCGAATCATGATTATGTGAATCATTAATCATGAATCGAATCATGATTCATGAATCGAATCATGATTCATAAATCATGAATCATGAATCGAATCATGATTCATGAATCGAATCATGATTCATAAATCATGAATCATAATTCGAATCATGATTCATAAATCATGAATCATGAATCGAATCATGATTCATGAATTGAATCATGATTCATAAATCATGAATCATGAATCGAATCATGATTCATGAATCGAATCATGATTCATAAATCATGAATCATGAATCGAATCATGATTCATAAATCATGAATCATGAATCGAATCATGATTCATAAATCATGAATCATGAATCGAATCATGATTCATAAATCATGAATCATGAATCGAATCATGATTCATGAATCGAATTATGATTCATAAATCATGAATCATGAATCAAATCATGATTCATGAATCGAATCATAATTCATGAATCACAAATCATGAATCAAATCATGATTCATGAATCATGAATCATGAATCAAATCATGATTCATGAATCGAATCATGATTCATGAATCACAAATCATGAATCGAATCATCATTCATGAATCATGAATCATGAATCGAATCTTCATTCATGAATCATAAATCATGAATCGAATCAAGAATCATGAATCGAATCATGATTCATGAATCATTAATCATGAATCGAATCATGAATCATGATTCATGAATCATTAATCATGAATCGAATCATGATTCATGAATCATGAATCATTAATCGAATCATAAATCATGAATTGAATCATAAATCATGAATCATTAAATGAATCATGAATTGAATCATGAATCATGAATTAAATCATGAATCATGAATTAAATCATGAATCATAAATTGAATCATGAATCATGAATCATGAAATGAATCATAAATTGAATCATGTATCATGAATCATGAATTGAATCATGAATCATGAATTGAATCATGAATTGAATCATGAATCACGAATCATGAATTGAATCATGAATCATGAATTGAATCATGAATCATGAATCATGTAATGAATCATGAATCATGAATCAAATCATGATTCATGAATTGAATCATGAATTGAATCATGAATCATGAATTGAATCATGATTTATGAATCATGAATCAAGAATCGAATCATGATTCATAAATCATGAATCATGAATCGAATCATGATTCATGAATCATGAATCGAATCATGATTCATAAATCATGAATCATGAATCGAATCATGATTCATGAATCATGAATCATGAATCGAATCATGATTCATAAATCATGAATCATGAATCGAATCATGATTCATGAATCATGAATCATGAATCAAATCATGATTCATGAATCGAATCATGATTCGATTCATGATTCATGATTCATAAATCATGAATCGAATCATGATTCATGAATCACGAATCATGAATCAAATCATGATTCATGAATCGAATCATGATTCGATTCATGATTCATGATTCATAAATCATGAATCATGAATCGAATCATGATTCATGAATCATGAATCATGAATCGAATCATGATTCATGAATCACGAATCATGAATCGAATCATGATTCATGAATCGAATCATGATTCATGAATCATGAATTATGAATCGAATCATGATTCATAAATCATGAATCATGATTCATGAATCACGAATCATGAATCGAATCATGATTCATGAATCGAATCATGATTCATGAATCATGAATCATGAATCGAATCATGATTCATAAATCATGAATCATGAATCGAATCATGATTCATGAATCATGAATCATGAATCGAATCATGATTCATAAATCATGAATCATGAATCGAATCATGATTCATGAATCATGAATCATGAATCGAATCATGATTCATGAATCACGAATCATGAATCGCATCATGATTCATGAATCATGAATCATGAATCGAATCATGATTCCTAAATCGAATCATGATTCATGAATCAAATCATGATTCATGAATCATGAATCATGAATCAAATCATGATTCATGAATCGAATCATGATTCATGAATCACAAATCATGAATCGAATCATCATTCATGAATCATGAATCATGAATCGAATCATCATTCATGAATCGTAAATCATGAATCGAATCATGATTCATGAATCGAATCATGATTCATGAATCATGAATCATGAATCGAATCATGAATCATGATTCATGAATCATAAATAATGAATCGAATCATGATTCATGAATCATGAATCATGAATCGAATCATGATTCATGAATCGAATCATGATTCATGAATCGAATCATGAATCGAATCATGATTCATAAATCATGAATCATGAATCGAATCATGATTCATAAATCATGAATCATGAATCGAATCATGATTCATGAATCATGAGTCATGAATCGAATCATGATTCATAAATCATGAATCATGAATCGAATCATGATTCATGAATCATGAATCATGAATCGAATCATGATTCATAAATCATGAATCATGAATCGAATCATGATTCATGAATCATGAATTATGAATCGAATCATGATTCATGAATCATGAATCATGAATCGAATCATGATTCATGAATCGAATCATGATTCATGAATCACGAATCATGAATCGAATCATGATTCATTAATCGAATCAAGATTCATGAATGGAATCATGATTCATGAATCATGAATCATGAATCGAATCATGATTCATGAATCGAATCATGATTCATAAATCTAATCATGAATCGAATCATGATTCATAAATCATGAATCATGAATCGAATCATGATTCATAAATCATGAATCATGAATCGAATCATGATTCATGAATCATGAGTCATGAATCGAATCATGATTCATAAATCATGAATCATGAATCGAATCATGATTCAAGAATCATGAATCATGAATCGAATCATGATTCATAAATCATGAATCATTAATCGAATCGTGATTCATGAATCGAATCATGATTCATGAATCGAATCATGATTCATGAATCATGAATCATGAATCATGAATCATGAATCGAATCATGATTCATAAATCATGAATCATGAATCGAATCATGATTCCTAAATCATGAATCATGAATCGAATCATGATTCATAAATCATGAATCATGAATCGAATCATGATTCCTAAATCATGAATCATGAATCGAATCATGATTCATGAATCATGAATCATGAATCGAGTCATGATTCATAAATCATGAATCATGAATCGAATCATGATTCCTAAATCATGAATCATGAATCGAATCATGATTCATGAATCATGAATCATGAATCGAGTCATGATTCATAAATCATGAATCATGAATCGAATCATGATTCATGAATCGAATCATGATTCATGAATCGAATCATGATTCATAAATCATGAATCATGAATCGAATCATGATTCATTAATCGAATTATGATTCATGAATCGAATCATGAATCGAATCATGATTCATAAATCATGAATCATGAATCGAATCATGATTCATAAATCATGAATCATGAATCGAATCATGATTCATGAATCATGAATCATGAATCGAATCAAGATTCATAAATCATGAATCATGAATCGAATCATGATTCATGAATCGAATCATGATTCATGAATCGAATCATGATTCATGAATCATGAATCATGAATCGAATCATGATTCATGAATCGAATCATGATTCATGAATCATGAATCATGAATCGAATCATGATTCATGAATCGAATCATGATTCATGAATCGAATCATGAATCGAATCATGATTTATGAATCATGAATCATGAATCGAATCATGATTCATAAATCATGAATCATGAATCGAATCATGATTCATAAATCATGAATCATGAATCGAATCATGATTCATGAATCGAATCATGATTCATAAATCATGAATCATGAATCGAATCATGATTCATGAATCGAATCATGATTCATAATTCATGAATCATGAATCGAATCATGATTCATGAATTGAATCATGATTCATGAATCGAATCATGATTCATGAATCATGAATCATGAATCGAATCATGATTCATAAATCATGAATCATGAATCGAATCATGATTCATAAATCATGAATCATGAATCGAATCATGATTCATGAATCGAATCATGATTCATAAATCATTAATCATGAATCAAATCATGATTCATGAATCGAATCATGATTCATGAATCACAAATCATGAATCAAATCATGATTCATGAATCATGAATCATGAATCAAATCATGATTCATGAATCGAATCATGATTCATGAATCACAAATCATGAATCGAATCATCATTCATGAATCATGAATCATGAATCGAATCATCATTCATGAATCGTAAATCATGAATCGAATCATGATTCATGAATCGAATCATGATTCATGAATCATTAATCATGAATCGAATCATGAATCATGATTCATGAATCATTAATCATGAATCGAATCATGATTCATGAATCATGAATCATGAATCGAATCATGATTCATGAATCGAATCATGATTCATGAATCGAATCATGAATCAAATCATGATTGATAAATCATGAATCATGAATCGAATCATGATTCATGAATCATGAGTCATGAATCGAATCATGATTCATAAATCATGAATCATGAATCGAATCATGATTCATAAATCATGAATCATGAATCTAATCATGATTCATGAATCGAATCATGATTCATAAATCATGAATCATGAATCGAATCATGATTCATGAATCGTATCATGATTCATGAATCGAATCATGAATCGAATCATGATTCATGAATCATGAATCATGAATCGAATCATGATTCATAAATCATGAATCATGAATCGAATCATGATTCATAAATCATGAATCATGAATCGAATCATGATTCATGAATCGAATCATGATTCATAAATCATTAATCATGAATCAAATCATGATTCATGAATCGAATCATGATTCATGAATCACAAATCATGAATCAAATCATGATTCATGAATCGAATCATGATTCATGAATCACAAATCATGAATCGAATCATCATTCATGAATCATGAATCATGAATCGAATCATCATTCATGAATCGTAAATCATGAATCGAATCATGATTCATGAATCGAATCATGATTCATGAATCATTAATCATGAATCGAATCATGAATCATGATTCATGAATCATTAATCATGAATCGAATCATGATTCATGAATCATGAATCATGAATCGAATCATGATTCATGAATCGAATCATGATTCATGAATCGAATCATGAATCAAATCATGATTCATAAATCATGAATCATGAATCGAATCATGATTCATGAATCATGAGTCATGAATCAAATCATGATTCATAAATCATGAATCATGAATCGAATCATGATTCATAAATCATGAATCATGAATCTAATCATGATTCATGAATCGAATCATGATTCATAAATCATGAATCATGAATCGAATCATGATTCATGAATCGAATCATGATTCATGAATCGAATCATGAATCGAATCATGATTCATGAATCGAATCATGAATCGAATCATGATTCATGAATCATGAATCATGAATCGAATCATGATTCATAAATCATGAATCATGAATCGAATCATGATTCATAAATCATGAATCATGAATCGAATCATGATTCATGAATCGAATCATGATTCATGAATCGAATCATGATTCATAAATCATGAATCATGAATCAAATCATGAATCATGAATCGAATCATGATTCATAAATCATGAATCATGAATCAAATCATGAATCATGAATCGAATCATGATTCATAAATCATGAATCATGAATCGAATCATGATTCATAAATCATGAATCATGAATCGAATCATGATTCATGAATCGAATCATGATTCATAAATCATTAATCATGAATCAAATCATGATTCATGAATCGAATCATGATTCATGAATCACAAATCATGAATCAAATCATGATTCATGAATCATGAATCATGAATCAAATCATGATTCATGAATCGAATCATGATTCATGAATCACAAATCATGAATCGAATCATCATTCATGAATCATGAATCATGAATCGAATCATCATTCATGAATCTTAAATCATGAATCGAATCATGATTCATGAATCGAATCATGATTCATGAATCATTAATCATAAATCGAATCATGAATCATGATTCATGAATCATTAATCATGAATCGAATCATGATTCATGAATCATGAATCATGAATCGAATCATGATTCATGAATCGAATCATGATTCATGAATCGAATCATGAATCGAATCATGATTCATAAATCATGAATCATGAATCAAATCATGATTCATGAATCATGAGTCATGAATCGAATCATGATTCATAAATCATGAATCATGAATCGAATCATGATTCATAAATCATGAATCATGAATCTAATCATGATTCATGAATCGAATCATGATTCATAAATCGAATCATGATTCATGAATCGAATCATGAATCGAATCATGATTCATGAATCATGAATCATGAATCGAATCATGATTCATAAATCATGAATCATGAATCGAATCATGATTCATAAATCATGAATCATGAATCGAATCATGATTCATGAATCGAATCATGATTCATAAATCATGAATCATGAATCAAATCATGATTCATGAATCGAATCATAATTCATGAATCACAAATCATGAATCAAATCATGATTCATGAATCATGAATCATGAATCAAATCATGATTCATGAATCGAATCATGATTCATAATCCACAAATCATGAATCGAATCATCATTCATGAATCATGAATCATGAATCGAATCATCATTCATGAATCATAAATCATGAATCGAATCAAGATTCATGAATCGAATCATGATTCATGAATCATTAATCATGAATCGAATCATGAATCATGATTCATGAATCATTAATCATGAATCGAATCATGATTCATGAATCATGAATCATGAATCGAATCATAAATCATGAATTGAATCATAAATCATGAATCATTAAATGAATCATGAATTGAATCATGAATCATGAATTAAATCATGAATCATGAATTGAATCATGAATCATGAATCATGAAATGAATCATAAATTGAATCATGTATCATGAATCATGAATTGAATCATGAATCATGAATTGAATCATGAATTGAATCATGAATCACGAATCATGAATTGAATCATGAATCATGAATTGAATCATGAATCATGAATCATGTAATGAATCATGAATCATGAATCAAATCATGATTCATGAATGGAATCATGATTCATGAATCATGAATCATGAATCGAATCATGATTCATAAATCGAATCATGATTCATGAATCATGAATCATGAATCAAATCATGATTCATGAATCGAATCATGATTCATGAATCACAAATCATGAATCGAATCATCATTCATGAATCATGAATCATGAATCGAATCATCATTCATGAATCGTAAATCATGAATCGAATCATGATTCATGAATCGAATCATGATTCATGAATCATTAATCATGAATCGAATCATGAATCATGATTCATGAATCATTAATCATGAATCGAATCATGATTCATGAATCATGAATCATGAATCGAATCATGATTCATGAATCGAATCATGATTCATGAATCGAATCATGAATCGAATCATGATTCATAAATCATGAATCATGAATCGAATCATGATTCATGAATCATGAGTCATGAATCGAATCATGATTCATAAATCATGAATCATGAATCGAATCATGATTCATGAATCATGAATCATGAATCGAATCATGATTCATAAATCATGAATCATGAATCGAATCATGATTCATTAATCGAATCATGATTCATGAATCGAATCATGAATCGAATCATGATTCATAAATCATGAATCATGAATCGAATCATGATTCATAAATCATGAATCATGAATCGAATCATGATTCATGAATCATGAATCATGAATCGAATCAAGATTCATAAATCATGAATCATGAATCGAATCATGATTCATGAATCGAATCATGATTCATGAATCGAATCATGATTCATGAATCGAATCATGATTCATGAATCATGAATCATGAATCGAATCATGATTCATGAATCGAATCATGATTCATGAATCATGAATCATGAATCGAATCATGATTCATGAATAGAATCATGATTCATGAATCGAATCATGAATCGAATCATGATTTATGAATCATGAATCATGAATCGAATCATGATTCATAAATCATGAATCATGAATCGAATCATGATTCATAAATCATGAATCATGAATCGAATCATGATTCATGAATCGAATCATGATTCATAAATCATGAATCATGAATCGAATCATGATTCATGAATCGAATCATGATTCATAAATCATGAATCATGAATCGAATCATGATTCATGAATTGAATCATGATTCATGAATCGAATCATGATTCATGAATCATGAATCATGAATCGAATCATGATTCATAAATCATGAATCATGAATCGAATCATGATTCATAAATCATGAATCATGAATCGAATCATGATTCATGAATCGAATCATGATTCATAAATCATTAATCATGAATCAAATCATGATTCATGAATCGAATCATGATTCATGAATCACAAATCATGAATCAAATCATGATTCATGAATCATGAATCATGAATCAAATCATGATTCATGAATCGAATCATGATTCATGAATCACAAATCATGAATCGAATCATCATTCATGAATCATGAATCATGAATCGAATCATCATTCATGAATCGTAAATCATGAATCGAATCATGATTCATGAATCGAATCATGATTCATGAATCATTAATCATGAATCGAATCATGAATCATGATTCATGAATCATTAATCATGAATCGAATCATGATTCATGAATCATGAATCATGAATCGAATCATGATTCATGAATCGAATCATGATTCATGAATCGAATCATGAATCAAATCATGATTGATAAATCATGAATCATGAATCGAATCATGATTCATGAATCATGAGTCATGAATCGAATCATGATTCATAAATCATGAATCATGAATCGAATCATGATTCATAAATCATGAATCGAATCATGATTCATAAATCATGAATCATGAATCTAATCATGATTCATGAATCGAATCATGATTCATAAATCATGAATCATGAATCGAATCATGATTCATGAATCGTATCATGATTCATGAATCGAATCATGAATCGAATCATGATTCATGAATCATGAATCATGAATCGAATCATGATTCATAAATCATGAATCATGAATCGAATCATGATTCATAAATCATGAATCATGAATCGAATCATGATTCATGAATCGAATCATGATTCATAAATCATGAATCATGAATCAAATCATGAATCATGTATCGAATCATGATTCATAAATCATGAATCATGAATCGAATCATGATTCATAAATCATGAATCATGAATCGAATCATGATTCATGAATCGAATCATGATTCATAAATCATTAATCATGAATCAAATCATGATTCATGAATCGAATCATGATTCATGAATCACAAATCATGAATCAAATCATGATTCATGAATCGAATCATGATTCATGAATCACAAATCATGAATCGAATCATCATTCATGAATCATGAATCATGAATCGAATCATCATTCATGAATCGTAAATCATGAATCGAATCATGATTCATAAATCATGAATCATGAATCGAATCATGATTCATAAATCATGAATCATGAATCGAATCATGATTCATGAATCGAATCATGATTCATGAATCGAATCATGATTCATAAATCATGAATCATGAATCAAATCATGAATCATGAATCGAATCATGATTCATAAATCATGAATCATGAATCAAATCATGATTCATGAATCGAATCATAATTCATGAATCACAAATCATGAATCAAATCATGATTCATGAATCATGAATCATGAATCAAATCATGATTCATGAATCGAATCATGATTCATAATCCACAAATCATGAATCGAATCATCATTCATGAATCATGAATCATGAATCGAATCATCATTCATGAATCATAAATCATGAATCGAATCAAGATTCATGAATCGAATCATGATTCATGAATCATTAATCATGAATCGAATCATGAATCATGATTCATCAATCATTAATCATGAATCGAATCATGATTCATGAATCATGAATCATGAATCGAATCATAAATCATGAATTGAATCATAAATCATGAATCATTAAATGAATCATGAATTGAATCATGAATCATGAATTAAATCATGAATCATGAATTGAATCATGAATCATGAATCATGAAATGAATCATAAATTGAATCATGTATCATGAATCATGAATTGAATCATGAATCATGAATTGAATCATGAATTGAATCATGAATCACGAATCATGAATTGAATCATGAATCATGAATTGAATCATGAATCAAGAATCATGTAATGAATCATGAATCATGAATCAAATCATGATTCATGAATGGAATCATGATTCATGAATCATGAATCATGAATCGAATCATGATTCATAAATCGAATCATGATTCATGAATCAAATCATGATTCATGAATCATGAATCATGAATCAAATCATGATTCATGAATCGAATCATGATTCATGAATCACAAATCATGAATCGAATCATCATTCATGAATCATGAATCATGAATCGAATCATCATTCATGAATCGTAAATCATGAATCGAATCATGATTCATGAATCGAATCATGATTCATGAATCATTAATCATGAATCGAATCATGAATCATGATTCATGAATCATTAATCATGAATCGAATCATGATTCATGAATCATGAATCATGAATCGAATCATGATTCATGAATCGAATCATGATTCATGAATCAAATCATGAATCGAATCATGATTCATAAATCATGAATCATGAATCGAATCATGATTCATGAATCATGAGTCATGAATCGAATCATGATTCATAAATCATGAATCATGAATCGAATCATGATTCATGAATCGAATCATGATTCATAAATCATGAATCATGAATCGAATCATGATTCATGAATCGAATCATGATTCATAAATCATGAATCATGAATCGAATCATGATTCATGAATTGAATCATGATTCATGAATCGAATCATGATTCATGAATCATGAATCATGAATCGAATCATGATTCATAAATCATGAATCATGAATCGAATCATGATTCATAAATCATGAATCATGAATCGAATCATGATTCATGAATCGAATCATGATTCATAAATCATTAATCATGAATCAAATCATGATTCATGAATCGAATCATGATTCATGAATCACAAATCATGAATCAAATCATGATTCATGAATCATGAATCATGAATCAAATCATGATTCATGAATCGAATCATGATTCATGAATCACAAATCATGAATCGAATCATCATTCATGAATCATGAATCATGAATCGAATCATCATTCATGAATCGTAAATCATGAATCGAATCATGATTCATGAATCGAATCATGATTCATGAATCATTAATCATGAATCAAATCATGAATCATGATTCATGAATCATTAATCATGAATCGAATCATGATTCATGAATCATGAATCATGAATCGAATCATGATTCATGAATCGAATCATGATTCATGAATCGAATCATGAATCAAATCATGATTGATAAATCATGAATCATGAATCGAATCATGATTCATGAATCATGAGTCATGAATCGAATCATGATTCATAAATCATGAATCATGAATCGAATCATGATTCATAAATCATGAATCATGAATCTAATCATGATTCATGAATCGAATCATGATTCATAAATCATGAATCATGAATCGAATCATGATTCATGAATCGTATCATGATTCATGAATCGAATCATGAATCGAATCATGATTCATGAATCATTAATCATGAATCGAATCATGATTCATAAATCATGAATCATGAATCGAATCATGATTCATAAATCATGAATCATGAATCGAATCATGATTCATGAATCGAATCATGATTCATAAATCATGAATCATGAATCAAATCATAAATCATGTATCGAATCATGATTCATAAATCATGAATCATGAATCGAATCATGATTCATAAATCATGAATCATGAATCGAATCATGATTCATGAATCGAATCATGATTCATAAATCATTAATCATGAATCAAATCATGATTCATGAATCGAATCATGATTCATGAATCACAAATCATGAATCAAATCATGATTCATGAATCGAATCATGATTCATGAATCACAAATCATGAATCGAATCATCATTCATGAATCATGAATTATGAATCGAATCATCATTCATGAATCGTAAATCATGAATCGAATCATGATTCATGAATCGAATCATGATTCATGAATCATTAATCATGAATCGAATCATGAATCATGATTCATGAATCATTAATCATGAATCGAATCATGATTCATGAATCATGAATCATGAATCGAATCATGATTCATGAATCGAATCATGATTCATGAATCGAATCATGAATCAAATCATGATTCATAAATCATGAATCATGAATCGAATCATGATTCATGAATCATGAGTCATGAATCAAATCATGATTCATAAATCATGAATCATGAATCGAATCATGATTCATAAATCATGAATCATGAATCTAATCATGATTCATGAATCGAATCATGATTCATAAATCATGAATCATGAATCGAATCATGATTCATGAATCGAATCATGATTCATGAATCGAATCATGAATCGAATCATGATTCATGAATCGAATCATGAATCGAATCATGATTCATGAATCATGAATCATGAATCGAATCATGATTCATAAATCATGAATCATGAATCGAATCATGATTCATAAATCATGAATCATGAATCGAATCATGATTCATGAATCGAATCATGATTCATAAATCATGAATCATGAATCGAATCATGATTCATGAATCGAATCATGATTCATGAATCGAATCATGATTCATAAATCATGAATCATGAATCAAATCATGAATCATGAATCGAATCATGATTCATAAATCATGAATCATGAATCAAATCATGAATCATGAATCGAATCATGATTCATAAATCATGAATCATGAATCGAATCATGATTCATAAATCATGAATCATGAATCGAATCATGATTCATGAATCGAATCATGATTCATAAATCATTAATCATGAATCAAATCATGATTCATGAATCGAATCATGATTCATGAATCACAAATCATGAATCAAATCATGATTCATGAATCATGAATCATGAATCAAATCATGATTCATGAATCGAATCATGATTCATGAATCACAAATCATGAATCGAATCATCATTCATGAATCATGAATCATGAATCGAATCATCATTCATGAATCGTAAATCATGAATCGAATCATGATTCATGAATCGAATCATGATTCATGAATCATTAATCATAAATCGAATCATGAATCATGATTCATGAATCATTAATCATGAATCGAATCATGATTCATGAATCATGAATCATGAATCGAATCATGATTCATGAATCATGAATCATGAATCGAATCATGATTCATGAATCGAATCATGATTCATGAATCGAATCATGAATCGAATCATGATTCATAAATCATGAATCATGAATCAAATCATGATTCATGAATCATGAGTCATGAATCGAATCATGATTCATAAATCATGAATCATGAATCGAATCATGATTCATAAATCATGAATCATGAATCTAATCATGATTCATGAATCGAATCATGATTCATAAATCGAATCATGATTCATGAATCGAATCATGAATCGAATCATGATTCATGAATCATGAATCATGAATCGAATCATGATTCATAAATCATGAATCATGAATCGAATCATGATTCATAAATCATGAATCATGAATCGAATCATGATTCATGAATCGAATCATGATTCATAAATCATGAATCATGAATCAAATCATGATTCATGAATCGAATCATAATTCATGAATCACAAATCATGAATCAAATCATGATTCATGAATCATGAATCATGAATCAAATCATGATTCATGAATCGAATCATGATTCATAATCCACAAATCATGAATCGAATCATCATTCATGAATCATGAATCATGAATCGAATCATCATTCATGAATCATAAATCATGAATCGAATCAAGATTCATGAATCGAATCATGATTCATGAATCATTAATCATGAATCGAATCATGAATCATGATTCATGAATCATTAATCATGAATCGAATCATGATTCATGAATCATGAATCATGAATCGAATCATAAATCATGAATTGAATCATAAATCATGAATCATTAAATGAATCATGAATTGAATCATGAATCATGAATTAAATCATGAATCATGAATTGAATCATGAATCATGAATCATGAAATGAATCATAAATTGAATCATGTATCATGAATCATGAATTGAATCATGAATCATGAATTGAATCATGAATTGAATCATGAATTGAATCATGAATCACGAATCATGAATTGAATCATGAATCATGAATTGAATCATGAATCATGAATCATGTAATGAATCATGAATCATGAATCAAATCATGATTCATGAATGGAATCATGATTCATGAATCATGAATCATGAATCGAATCATGATTCATAAATCGAATCATGATTCATGAATCAAATCATGATTCATGAATCATGAATCATGAATCAAATCATGATTCATGAATCGAATCATGATTCATGAATCACAAATCATGAATCGAATCATCATTCATGAATCATGAATCATGAATCGAATCATCATTCATGAATCGTAAATCATGAATCGAATCATGATTCATGAATCGAATCATGATTCATGAATCATTAATCATGAATCGAATCATGAATCATGATTCATGAATCATTAATCATGAATCGAATCATGAATCATGATTCATGAATCATTAATCATGAATCGAATCATGATTCATGAATCATGAATCATGAATCGAATCATGATTCATGAATCGAATCATGATTCATGAATCGAATCATGAATCGAATCATGATTCATAAATCATGAATCATGAATCGAATCATGATTCATGAATCATGAGTCATGAATCGAATCATGATTCATAAATCATGAATCATGAATCGAATCATGATTCATGAATCGAATCATGATTCATAAATCATGAATCATGAATCGAATCATGATTCATGAATCGAATCATGATTCATAAATCATGAATCATGAATCGAATCATGATTCATGAATTAAATCATGATTCATGAATCGAATCATGATTCATGAATCATGAATCATGAATCGAATCATGATTCATAAATCATGAATCATGAATCGAATCATGATTCATAAATCATGAATCATGAATCGAATCATGATTCATGAATCGAATCATGATTCATAAATCATTAATCATGAATCAAATCATGATTCATGAATCAAATCATGATTCATGAATCACAAATCATGAATCAAATCATGATTCATGAATCATGAATCATGAATCAAATCATGATTCATGAATCGAATCATGATTCATGAATCACAAATCATGAATCGAATCATCATTCATGAATCATGAATCATGAATCGAATCATCATTCATGAATCGTAAATCATGAATCGAATCATGATTCATGAATCGAATCATGATTCATGAATCATTAATCATGAATCGAATCATGAATCATGATTCATGAATCATTAATCATGAATCGAATCATGATTCATGAATCATGAATCATGAATCGAATCATGATTCATGAATCGAATCATGATTCATGAATCGAATCATGAATCAAATCATGATTGATAAATCATGAATCATGAATCGAATCATGATTCATGAATCATGAGTCATGAATCGAATCATGATTCATAAATCATGAATCATGAATCGAATCATGATTCATAAATCATGAATCATGAATCTAATCATGATACATGAATCGAATCATGATTCATAAATCATGAATCATGAATCGAATCATGATTCATGAATCGTATCATGATTCATGAATCGAATCATGAATCGAATCATGATTCATGAATCATGAATCATGAATCGAATCATGATTCATAAATCATGAATCATGAATCGAATCATGATTCATAAATCATGAATCATGAATCGAATCATGATTCATGAATCGAATCATGATTCATAAATCATGAATCATGAATCAAATCATGAATCATGTATCGAATCATGATTCATAAATCATGAATCATGAATCGAATCATGATTCATAAATCATGAATCATGAATCGAATCATGATTCATGAATCGAATCATGATTCATAAATCATTAATCATGAATCAAATCATGATTCATGAATCGAATCATGATTCATGAATCACAAATCATGAATCAAATCATGATTCATGAATCGAATCATGATTCATGAATCACAAATCATGAATCGAATCATCATTCATGAATCATGAATCATGAATCGAATCATCATTCATGAATCGTAAATCATGAATCGAATCATGATTCATGAATCGAATCATGATTCATGAATCATTAATCATGAATCGAATCATGAATCATGATTCATGAATCATTAATCATGAATCGAATCATGATTCATGAATCATGAATCATGAATCGAATCATGATTCATGAATCGAATCATGATTCATGAATCGAATCATGAATCAAATCATGATTCATAAATCATGAATCATGAATCGAATCATGATTCATGAATCATGAGTCATGAATCAAATCATGATTCATAAATCATGAATCATGAATCGAATCATGATTCATAAATCATGAATCATGAATCGAATCATGATTCATGAATCGAATCATGATTCATGAATCGAATCATGAATCGAATCATGATTCATGAATCGAATCATGAATCGAATCATGATTCATGAATCATGAATCATGAATCGAATCATGATTCATAAATCATGAATCATGAATCGAATCATGATTCATAAATCATGAATCATGAATCGAATCATGAATCATGATTCATGAATCATTAATCATGAATCGAATCATGATTCATGAATCATGAATCATGAATCGAATCATGATTCATGAATCGAATCATGATTCATGAATCGAATCATGAATCAAATCATGATTCATACATCATGAATCATGAATCGAATCATGATTCATGAATCATGAGTCATGAATCAAATCATGATTCATAAATCATGAATCATGAATCAAATCATGAATCATGAATCGAATCATGATTCATAAATCATTAATCATGAATCAAATCATGATTCATGAATCGAATCATGATTCATGAATCACAAATCATGAATCAAATCATGATTCATGAATCATGAATCATGAATCAAATCATGATTCATGAATCGAATCATGATTCATGAATCACAAATCATGAATCGAATCATCATTCATGAATCATGAAGAATCGAATCATCATTCATGAATCGTAAATCATGAATCGAATCATGATTCATGAATCGAATCATGATTCATGAATCATTAATCATAAATCGAATCATGAATCATGATTCATGAATCATTAATCATGAATCGAATCATGATTCATGAATCATGAATCATGAATCGAATCATGATTCATGAATCGAATCATGATTCATGAATCGAATCATGAATCGAATCATGATTCATAAATCATGAATCATGAATCAAATCATGATTCATGAATCATGAGTCATGAATCGAATCATGATTCATAAATCATGAATCATGAATCGAATCATGATTCATAAATCATGAATCATGAATCTAATCATGATTCATGAATCGAATCATGATTCATAAATCGAATCATGATTCATGAATCGAATCATGAATCGAATCATGATTCATGAATCATGAATCATGAATCGAATCATGATTCATAAATCATGAATCATGAATCAAATCATGATTCATGAATCGAATCATAATTCATGAATCACAAATCATGAATCAAATCATGATTCATGAATCATGAATCATGAATCAAATCATGATTCATGAATCGAATCATGATTCATAATCCACAAATCATGAATCGAATCATCATTCATGAATCATGAATCATGAATCGAATCATCATTCATGAATCATAAATCATGAATCGAATCAAGATTCATGAATCGAATCATGATTCATGAATCATTAATTATGAATCGAATCATGATTCATGAATCATGAATCATGAATCGAATCATAAATCATGAATTGAATCATAAATCATGAATCATTAAATGAATCATGAATTGAATCATGAATCATGAATTAAATCATGAATCATGAATTGAATCATGAATCATGAATCATGAAATGAATCATAAATTGAATCATGTATCATGAATCATGAATTGAATCATGAATCATGAATTGAATCATGAATTGAATCATGAATCACGAATCATGAATTGAATCATGAATCATGAATTGAATCATGAATCATGAATCATGTAATGAATCATGAATCATGAATCAAATCATGATTCATGAATGGAATCATGATTCATGAATCATGAATCATGAATCGAATCATGATTCATAAATCGAATCATGATTCATGAATCAAATCATGATTCATGAATCATGAATCATGAATCAAATCATGATTCATGAATCGAATCATGATTCATGAATCACAAATCATGAATCGAATCATCATTCATGAATCATGAATCATGAATCGAATCATCATTCATGAATCGTAAATCATGAATCGAATCATGATTCATGAATCGAATCATGATTCATGAATCATTAATCATGAATCGAATCATGATTCATGAATCATTAATCATGAATCGAATCATGAATCATGATTCATGAATCATTAATCATGAATCGAATCATGATTCATGAATCATGAATCATGAATCGAATCATGATTCATGAATCGAATCATGATTCATGAATCGAATCATGAATCGAATCATGATTCATAAATCATGAATCATGAATCGAATCATGATTCATGAATCATGAGTCATGAATCGAATCATGATTCATAAATCATGAATCATGAATCGAATCATGATTCATGAATCGAATCATGAATCGAATCATGATTCATAAATCATGAATCATGAATCGAATCATGATTCATGAATCATGAATCATGAATCGAATCATGATTCATAAATCATGAATCATGAATCGAATCATGATTCATAAATCATGAATCATGAATCGAATCATGATTCATGAATCGAATCATGATTCATGAATCGAATCATGAATCGAATCATGATTCATGAATCGAATCATGAATCGAATCATGATTCATGAATCATGAATCATGAATCGAATCATGATTCATAAATCATGAATCATGAATCGAATCATGATTCATGAATCATGAATCATGAATCGAATCATGAATCATGAATCATGAATCATGAATCGAATCATGATTCATGAATCGAATCATGATTCATGAATCATGAATCATGAATCGAATCATGATTCATGAATCGAATCATAATTCATGAATCATGAATCGAATCATGATTCATAAATCATGAATCATGAATCGAATCATGATTCATGAATCATGAATCATGAATCGAATCATGATTCATGAATCATGAAGTATGAATCGAATCATGATTCATGAATCATGAATCATGAATCGAATCATGATTCATGAATCGAATCATGATTCATGAATCATGAATCATGAATCGAATCATGATTCATGAATCGAATCATGATTCATGAATCGAATCATGATTCATGAATCATGAATCATGAATCGAATCATGATTCATGAATCGAATCATGATTCATGAATCGAATCATGAATCGAATCATGATTCATAAATCATGAATCATGAATCGAATCATAATTCATGAATCATGAATCATGAATCGAATCATGATTCATAAATCACGAATCATGAATCGAATCATGATTCATGAATCGAATCATGATTCATAAATCACGAATCATGAATCGAATCATGATTCATGAATCGAATCATGATTCATGAATCATGAATCATGAATCGAATCATGATTCATGAATCACGAATCATGAATCGAATCATGATTCATGAATCGAATCATGATTCATGAATCATGAATCATGAATCGAATCATGATTCCTAAATCATGAATCATGAATCGAATCATGATTCATGAATCATGAATCATGAATCGAATCATGATTCCTAAATCATGAATCATGAATCGAATCATGATTCATGAATCATGAATCGAATCATGATTCATAAATCATGAATCATGAATCGAATCATGATTCATGAATCATGAATCGAATCATGATTCATAAATCATGAATCATGAATCGAATCATGATTCATGAATCATGAATCATGAATCGAATCATGATTCATAAATCATGAATCATAAATCGAATCATGATTCATGAATCATGAATCGAATCATGATTCATGAATCGAATCATGATTCGATTCATGATTCATGATTCATGAATCAGGAATCATGAATCGAATCATGATTCATGAATCACGAATCATGAATCGAATCATGATTCATGAATCGAATCATGATTCATGAATCACTAATCATAATTCAAATCATGATTCATGAATCATGAATCATGAATCGAATCATGATTCATGAATCATGAATCATGAATCGAATCATGATTCATGAATCATGAATCATGAATCGAATCATGATTCATGAATCATGAATCATGAATCGAATCATGATTCATGAATCATGAATCATGAATCGAATCATGATTCATGAATCACGAATCATGAATCGAATCATGATTCATTAATCGAATCATTATTCATGAATGGAATCATGATTCATGAATCATGAATCATGAATCGAATCATGATTTATGAATCGAATCATGATTCATGAATCGAATCATGAATCGAATCATGATTCATAAATCATGAATCATGAATCGAATCATGATTCATAAATCATGAATCATGAATCGAATCATGATTCATGAATCATGAGTCATGAATCGAATCATGATTCATAAATCATGAATCATGAATCGAATCATGATTCATGAATCATGAATCATGAATCGAATCATGATTCATGAATCATGAATCATGAATCATGAATCGAATCATGATTCATGAATCGAATCATGATTCATGAATCACGAATCATGAATCGAATCATGATTCATGAATCGAATCATGATTCATGAATCATGAATCATGAATCGAATCATGATTCATGAATCACGAATCATGAATCGAATCATGATTCATGAATCGAATCATGATTCATGAATCATGAATCATGAATCGAATCATGATTCCTAAATCATGAATCATGAATCGAATCATGATTCATGAATCATGAATCATGAATCGAATCATGATTCATAAATCATGAATCATGAATCGAATCATGATTCATGAATCATGAATCATGAATCGAATCATGATTCATAAATCATGAATCATAAATCGAATCATGATTCATGAATCGAATCATGATTCGATTCATGATTCATGATTCATGAATCAGGAATCATGAATCGAATCATGATTCATGAATCACGAATCATGAATCGAATCATGATTCATGAA
The DNA here is from genome assembly GCF_038048845.1 of Mixophyes fleayi. Taxonomy (NCBI): domain Eukaryota; kingdom Metazoa; phylum Chordata; class Amphibia; order Anura; family Limnodynastidae; genus Mixophyes; species Mixophyes fleayi. The sequence goes on along the minus strand of NW_027446076.1, from coordinate 31,941 downwards.
TCGAATCATGATTCATGAATCATGAATCATGAATCGAATCATGATTCATGAATCATGAATCATGAATCGAATCATGATTCATGAATCATGAATCATGAATCGAATCATGATTCATGAATCATGAATCATGAATCGAATCATGATTCATGAATCATGAATCATGAATCGAATCATGATTCATGAATCACGAATCATGAATCGAATCATGATTCATTAATCGAATCATGATTCATGAATGGAATCATGATTCATGAATCATGATTCATGAATGGAATCATGATTCATGAATCATGAATCATGAATCGAATCATGATTTATGAATCGAATCATGATTCATGAATCGAATCATGAATCGAATAATGATTCATGAATCATGAATCATGAATCGAATCATGATTCATGAATCGAATCATGATTCATAAATCATGAATCATGAATCGAATCATGATTCATGATTCATGAATCATGATTCGATTCATGATTCATGAATCATGAATCATGAATCGAATCATGATTCATGAATCACGAATCATGAATCGAATCATGATTCATTAATCGAATCATGATTCATGAATGGAATCATGATTCATGAATCATGAATCATGAATCGAATCATGATTTATGAATCGAATCATGATTCATGAATCGAATCATGAATCGAATCATGATTCATAAATCATGAATCATGAATCGAATCATGATTCATAAATCATGAATCGAATCATGATTCATGAATCATGAGTCATGAATCGAATCATGATTCATAAATCATGAATCATGAATCGAATCATGATTCATGAATCATGAATCATGAATCGAATCATGATTCATTAATCGAATCATGATTCATGAATGGAATCATGATTCATGAATCATGAATCATGAATCGAATCATGATTTATGAATCGAATCATGATTCATGAATCGAATCATGAATCGAATCATGATTCATAAATCATGAATCATGAATCGAATCATGATTCATAAATCATGAATCGAATCATGATTCATGAATCATGAGTCATGAATCGAATCATGATTCATAAATCATGAATCATGAATCGAATCATGATTCATGAATCATGAATCATGAATCGAATCATGATTCATAAATCATGAATCATTAATCGAATCGTGATTCATGAATCGAATCATGATTCATGAATCGAATCATGATTCATGAATCATGAATCATGAATCGAATCATGATTCATGAATCGAATCATGATTCATGAATCGAATCATGAATCGAATCATGATTCATGAATCGAATCATGAATCGAATCATGATTCATGAATCATGAATCATGAATCGAATCATGATTCATAAATCATGAATCATGAATCGAATCATGATTCATGAATCATGAATCATGAATCGAATAATGATTCATGAATCATGAATCATGAATCGAATCATGATTCATGAATCGAATCATGATTCATGAATCACGAATCATGAATCGAATCATGATTCATGAATCGAATCATGATTCATGAATGATGAATCATGAATCGAATCATGATTCATAAATCATGAATCATGAATCGAATCATGATTCATGAATCATGAATCATGAATCGAATCATGATTCATGAATCATGAATCATGAATCGAATCATGATTCATGAATCATGAATCATGAATCGAATCATGATTCATGAATCGAATCATGATTCATGAATCGAATCATGATTCATGAATCATGAATCATGAATCGAATCATAATTCATGAATCGAATCATGATTCATGAATCGAATCATGAATCGAATCATGATTCATAAATCATGAAGTATGAATCGAATCATGATTCATAAATCATGAATCATGAATCGAATCATGATTCATGAATCATTAATCATGAATCGAATCATGATTCATGAATCATGAATCATGAATCGAATCATGATTCATGAATCGAATCATGATTCATGAATCGAATCATGAATCGAATCATGATTCATGAATCGAATCATGAATCGAATCATGATTCATAAATCATGAATCATGAAACGAATCATGATTCATGAATCATGAGTCATGAATCGAATCATGATTCATAAATCATGAATCATGAATCGAATCATGATTCATAAATCATGAATCATGAATCGAATCATGATTCATAAATCATGAATCATGAATCCAATCATGATTCATAAATCATGAATCATGAATCGAATCATGATTCATGAATCATGAATCATGAATCGAATCATGATTCATAAATCATGAATCATGAATCGAATCATGATTCCTGAATCATGAATCATGAATCGAATCATGATTCATGAATCGAATCATGATTCATGAATCGAATCATGAATCGAATCATGATTCATGAATCGAATCATGAATCGAATCATGATTCATGAATCATGAATCATGAATCGAATCATGATTCATAAATCATGAATCATGAATCGAATCATGATTCATGAATCATGAATCATGAATCGAATCATGAATCATGAATCATGAATTATGAATCGAATCATGATTCATGAATCGAATCATGATTCATGAATCATGAATCATGAATCGAATCATGATTCATGAATCGAATCATAATTCATGAATCATGAATCGAATCATGATTCATAAATCATGAATCATGAATCGAATCATGATTCATGAATCATGAATCATGAATCGAATCATGATTCATGAATCATGAAGTATGAATCGAATCATGATTCATGAATCATGAATCATGAATCGAATCATGATTCATGAATCGAATCATGATTCATGAATCATGAATCATGAATCGAATCATGATTCATGAATCGAATCATGATTCATGAATCGAATCATGATTCATGAATCATGAATCATGAATCGAATCATGATTCATGAATCGAATCATGATTCATGAATCGAATCATGAATCGAATCATGATCCATAAATCATGAATCATGAATCGAATCATAATTCATGAATCATGAATCATGAATCGAATCATGATTCATAAATCACGAATCATGAATCGAATCATGATTCATGAATCGAATCATGATTCATAAATCACGAATCATGAATCGAATCATGATTCATGAATCGAATCATGATTCATGAATCATGAATCATGAATCGAATCATGATTCATGAATCACGAATCATGAATCGAATCATGATTCATGAATCGAATCATGATTCATGAATCATGAATCATGAATCGAATCATGATTCCTAAATCATGAATCATGAATCGAATCATGATTCATGAATCATGAATCGAATCATGATTCATGAATCATGAATCATGAATCGAATCATGATTCCTAAATCATGAATCATGAATCGAATCATGATTCATGAATCATGAATCATGAATCGAATCATGATTCATAAATCATGAATCATGAATCGAATCATGATTCATGAATCATGAATCATGAATCGAATCATGATTCATAAATCATGAATCATAAATCGAATCATGATTCATGAATCATGAATCATGAATCGCATCATGATTCATGAATCGAATCATGATTCGATTCATGATTCATGATTCATGAATCAGGAATCATGAATCGAATCATGATTCATGAATCACGAATCATGAATCGAATCATGATTCATGAATCGAATCATGATTCATGAATCATGAATCATAATTCAAATCATGATTCATGAATCATGAATCATGAATCGAATCATGATTCATGAATCATGAATTATGAATCGAATCATGATTCATGAATCATGAATCATGAATCGAATCATGATTCATGAATCATGAATCATGAATCGAATCATGATTCATGAATCATGAATCATGAATCGAATCATGATTCATGAATCACGAATCATGAATCGAATCATGATTCATTAATCGAATCATTATTCATGAATGGAATCATGATTCATGAATCATGAATCATGAATCGAATCATGATTTATGAATCGAATCATGATTCATGAATCGAATCATGAATCGAATCATGATTCATAAATCATGAATCATGAATCGAATCATGATTCATAAATCATGAATCATGAATCGAATCATGATTCATGAATCATGAGTCATGAATCGAATCATGATTCATAAATCATGAATCATGAATCGAATCATGATTCATGAATCATGAATCATGAATCGAATCATGATTCATGAATCATGAATCATGAATCGAATCATGATTCATGAATCGAATCATGATTCATGAATCACGAATCATGAATCGAATCATGATTCATGAATCGAATCATGATTCATGAATCATGAATCATGAATCGAATCATGATTCATGAATCACGAATCATGAATCGAATCATGATTCATGAATCGAATCATGATTCATGAATCATGAATCATGAATCGAATCATGATTCCTAAATCATGAATCATGAATCGAATCATGATTCATGAATCATGAATCATGAATCGAATCATGATTCATAAATCATGAATCATGAATCGAATCATGATTCATGAATCATGAATCATGAATCGAATCATGATTCATAAATCATGAATCATAAATCGAATCATGATTCATGAATCATGAATCATGAATCAAATCATGATTCATGAATCGAATCATGATTCGATTCATGATTCATGATTCATGAATCAGGAATCATGAATCGAATCATGATTCATGAATCACGAATCATGAATCGAATCATGATTCATGAATCGAATCATGATTCATGAATCATGAATCATGAATCGAATCATGATTCATAAATCATGAATCATGAATCGAATCATGATTCATGAATCATGAATCATGAATCGAATCATGATTCATGAATCATGAATCATGAATCGAATCATGATTCATGAATCATGAATCGAATCATGATTCATGAATCACGAATCATGAATCGAATCATGATTCATTAATCGAATCATGATTCATGATTCATGAATCATGATTCGATTCATGATTCATGAATCGAATCATGATTTATGAATCGAATCATGATTCATGAATCGAATCATGAATCGAATCATGATTCATAAATCATGAATCATGAATCGAATCATGATTCATAAATCATGAATCGAATCATGATTCATGAATCATGAGTCATGAATCGAATCATGATTCATAAATCATGAATCATGAATCGAATCATGATTCATGAATCATGAATCATGAATCGAATCATGATTCATAAATCATGAATCATTAATCGAATCGTGATTCATGAATCGAATCATGATTCATGAATCGAATCATGATTCATGAATCATGAATCATGAATCGAATCATGATTCATGAATCGAATCATGATTCATGAATCGAATCATGAATCGAATCATGATTCATGAATCATGAATCATGAATCGAATCATGATTCATGAATCATGAATCATGAATCGAATAATGAGTCATGAATCATGAATCATGAATCGAATCATGATTCATGAATCGAATCATGATTCATGAATCACGAATCATGAATCGAATCATGATTAATGAATCGAATCATGATTCATGAATGATGAATCATGAATCGAATCATGATTCATAAATCATGAATCATGAATCGAATCATGATTCATGAATCATGATTCATGAATCGAATCATGATTCATGAATCATGAATCATGAATCGAATCATGATTCATGAATCATGAATCATGAATCGAATCATGATTCATGAATCGAATCATGATTCATGAATCGAATCATGATTCATGAATCATGAATCATGAATCGAATCATGATTCATGAATCGAATCATGATTCATGAATCGAATCATGAATCGAATCATGATTCATAAATCATGAATCATTAATCGAATCGTGATTCATGAATCGAATCATGATTCATGAATCGAATCATGATTCATGAATCATGAATCATGAATCGAATCATGATTCATGAATCGAATCATGATTCATGAATCGAATCATGAATCGAATCATGATTCATGAATCATGAATCATGAATCGAATCATGATTCATAAATCATGAATCATGAATCGAATCATGATTCATGAATCATGAATCATGAATCGAATAATGATTCATGAATCATGAATCATGAATCGAATCATGATTCATGAATCGAATCATGATTCATGAATCACGAATCATGAATCGAATCATGATTCATGAATCGAATCATGATTCATGAATGATGAATCATGAATCGAATCATGATTCATAAATCATGAATCATGAATCGAATCATGATTCATGAATCATGAATCATGAATCGAATCATGATTCATGAATCATGAATCATGAATCGAATCATGATTCATGAATCATGAATCATGAATCGAATCATGATTCATGAATCGAATCATGATTCATGAATCGAATCATGATTCATGAATCATGAATCATGAATCGAATTATGATTCATGAATCGAATCATGATTCATGAATCGAATCATGAATCGAATCATGATTCATAAATCATGAATCATGAATCGAATCATGATTCATGAATCATGAATCATGAATCGAATCATGATTCATGAATCATGAATCATGAATCGAATCATGATTCATGAATCGAATCATGATTCATAAATCACGAATCATGAATCGAATCATGATTCATGAATCGAATCATGATTCATGAATCATGAATCATGAATCGAATCATGATTCATGAATCACGAATCATGAATCGAATCATGATTCATGAATCGAATCATGATTCATGAATCATGAATCATGAATCGAATCATGATTCCTAAATCATGAATCATGAATCGAATCATGATTCATGATTTATGAATCATGATTCGATTCATGATTCGATTCATGAATCATGATTCGATTCATGATTCATGATTCATGAATCATGATTCATGAATCATGAATCATGAATCGAATCATGATTCATGAATCACGAATCATGAATCGAATCATGATTCATGAATCGAATCATGATTCATGAATCATGAATCATGAATCGAATCATGATTCCTAAATCATGAATCATGAATCGAATCATGATTCATGAATCATGAATCATGAATCGAATCATGATTCCTAAATCATGAATCATGAATCGAATCATGATTCATGAATCATGAATCATGAATCGAATCATGATTCATAAATCATGAATCATGAATCGAATCATGATTCATGAATCATGAATCATGAATCGAATCATGATTCATAAATCATGAATCATGAATCAAATCATGATTCATGAATCGAATCATGAATCAAATCATGATTCATAAATCATGAATCATGAATCGAATCATGATTCATGAATCATGAATCATGAATCGAATCATGATTCATAAATCATGAATCATGAATCGAATCATGATTCATAAATCATGAATCATGAATCTAATCATGATTCATGAATCGAATCATGATTCATAAATCATGAATCATGAATCGAATCATGATTCATGAATCGAATCATGATTCATGAATCGAATCATGAATCAAATCATGATTCATGAATCATGAATCATGAATCGAATCATGATTCATAAATCATGAATCATGAATCGAATCATGATTCATAAATCATGAATCATGAATCGAATCATGATTCATGAATCAAATCATGATTCATAAATCATGAATCATGAATCAAATCATGAATCATGTATCGAATCATGATTCATAAATCATGAATCATGAATCGAATCATGATTCATAAATCATGAATCATGAATCGAATCATGATTCATGAATCGAATCATGATTCATAAATCATTAATCATGAATCAAATCATGATTCATGAATCGAATCATGATTCATGAATCACAAATCATGAATCAAATCATGATTCATGAATCATGAATCATGAATCAAATCATGATTCATGAATCGAATCATGATTCATGAATCACAAATCATGAATCGAATCATCATTCATGAATCATGAATCATGAATCGAATCATCATTCATGAATCGTAAATCATGAATCGAATCATGATTCATGAATCGAATCATGATTCATGAATCATTAATCATGAATCGAATCATGAATCATGATTCATGAATCATTAATCATGAATCGAATCATGATTCATGAATCATGAATCATGAATCGAATCATGATTCATGAATCGAATCATGATTCATGAATCGAATCATGAATCAAATCATGATTCATAAATCATGAATCATGAATCGAATCATGATTCATGAATCATGAGTCATGAATCGAATCATGATTCATAAATCATGAATCATGAATCGAATCATGATTCATAAATCATGAATCATGAATCTAATCATGATTCATGAATCGAATCATGATTCATAAATCATGAATCATGAATCGAATCATGATTCATGAATCGAATCATGATTCATGAATCGAATCATGAATCGAATCATGATTCATGAATCGAATCATGAATCGAATCATGATTCATGAATCATGAATCATGAATCGAAACATGATTCATAAATCATGAATCATGAATCGAATCATGATTCATAAATCATGAATCATGAATCGAATCATGATTCATGAATCGAATCATGATTCATGAATCGAATCATGATTCATAAATCATGAATCATGAATCAAATCATGAATCATGAATCGAATCATGATTCATAAATCATGAATCATGAATCAAATCATGAATCATGAATCGAATCATGATTCATAAATCATGAATCATGAATCGAATCATGATTCATAAATCATGAATCATGAATCGAATCATGATTCATGAATCGAATCATGATTCATAAATCATTAATCATGAATCAAATCATGATTCATGAATCGAATCATGATTCATGAATCACAAATCATGAATCAAATCATGATTCATGAATCATGAATCATGAATCAAATCATGATTCATGAATCGAATCATGATTCATGAATCACAAATCATGAATCGAATCATCATTCATGAATCATGAATCATGAATCGAATCATCATTCATGAATCGTAAATCATGAATCGAATCATGATTCATGAATCGAATCATGATTCATGAATCATTAATCATAAATTGAATCATGAATCATGATTCATGAATCATTAATCATGAATCGAATCATGATTCATGAATCATGAATCATGAATTGAATCATGATTCATGAATCGAATCATGATTCATGAATCGAATCATGAATCGAATCATGATTCATAAATCATGAATCATGAATCAAATCATGATTCATGAATCATGAGTCATGAATCGAATCATGATTCATAAATCATGAATCATGAATCGAATCATGATTCATAAATCATGAATCATGAATCTAATCATGATTCATGAATCGAATCATGATTCATAAATCGAATCATGATTCATGAATCGAATCATGAATCGAATCATGATTCATGAATCATGAATCATGAATCGAATCATGATTCATAAATCATGAATCATGAATCGAATCATGATTCATAAATCATGAATCATGAATCGAATCATGATTCATGAATCGAATCATGATTCATAAATCATGAATCATGAATCAAATCATGATTCATGAATCGAATCATAATTCATGAATCACAAATCATGAATCAAATCATGATTCATGAATCATGAATCATGAATCAAATCATGATTCATGAATCGAATCATGATTCATAATCCACAAATCATGAATCGAATCATCATTCATGAATCATGAATCGAATCATCATTCATGAATCATAAATCATGAATCGAATCAAGATTCATGAATCGAATCATGATTCATGAATCATTAATCATGAATCGAATCATGAATCATGATTCATGAATCATTAATCATGAATCGAATCATGATTCATGAATCATGAATCATGAATCGAATCATAAATCATGAATTGAATCATAAATCATGAATCATTAAATGAATCATGAATTGAATCATGAATCATGAATTAAATCATGAATCATGAATTAAATCATGAATCATGAATTGAATCATGAATCATGAATCATGAAATGAATCATAAATTGAATCATGTATCATGAATCATGAATTGAATCATGAATCATGAATTGAATCATGAATTGAATCATGAATCACGAATCATGAATTGAATCATGAATCATGAATTGAATCATGAATCATGAATCATGTAATGAATCATGAATCATGAATCAAATCATGATTCATGAATGGAATCATGATTCATGAATCATGAATCATGAATCGAATCATGATTCATAAATCGAATCATGATTCATGAATCAAATCATGATTCATGAATCATGAATCATGAATCAAATCATGATTCATGAATCGAATCATGATTCATGAATCACAAATCATGAATCGAATCATCATTCATGAATCATGAATCATGAATCGAATCATCATTCATGAATCGTAAATCATGAATCGAATCATGATTCATGAATCGAATCATGATTCATGAATCATTAATCATGAATCGAATCATGAATCATGATTCATGAATCATTAATCATGAATCAAATCATGATTCATGAATCATGAATCATGAATCGAATCATGATTCATGAATCGAATTATGATTCATAAATCATGAATCATGAATCGAATCATGATTCATAAATCATGAATCATGAATCGAATCATGATTCATGAATCATGAGTCATGAATCGAATCATGATTCATGAATCATGAATCATGAATCGAATCATGATTCATAAATCATGAATCATGAATCGAATCATGATTCATAAATCATGAATCATGAATCGAATCATGATTCATGAATCATGAATCATGAATCGAATCATGATTCATAAATCATGAATCATGAATCGAATCATGATTCATGAATCATGAATCATGAATCGAATCATGATTCATGAATCGAATCATGATTCATGAATCGAATCATGATTCATGAATCGAATCATGATTCATGATCGAATCATGATTCATGAATCATGAATCATGAATCGAATCATGATTCATAAAATCATGAATCATGAATCGAATCATGATTCATGAATCATGAATCATGAATCGAATCATGAATCATGAATCATGAATCATGAATCGAATCATGATTCATGAATCGAATCATGATTCATGAATCATGAATCATGAATCGAATCATGATTCATGAATCTAGAATCATAATTCATGAATCATGAATCGAATCATGATTCATAAATCATGAATCATGAATCGAATCGTGATTCATGAATCATGAATCATGAATCGAATCATGATTCATGAATCATGAAGTATGAATCGAATCATGATTCATGAATCATGAATCATGAATCGAATCATGATTCATGAATCATGAAGTATGAATCGAATCATGATTCATGAATCATGAATCATGAATCGAATCATGATTCATGAATCGAATCATGATTCATGAATCATGAATCATGAATCGAATCATGATTCATGAATCATGAATCATGAATCGAATCATGATTCATGAATCATGAATCATGAATCGAATCATGATTCATGAATCGAATCATGATTCATGAATCGAATCATGAATCGAATCATGATTCATAAATCATGAATCATGAATCGAATCATGATTCATGAATCATGAATCATGAATCGAATCATGATTCATGAATCATGAATCATGAATCGAATCATGATTCATGAATCGAATCATGATTCATAAATCACGAATCATGAATCGAATCATGATTCATGAATCGAATCATGATTCATGAATCATGAATCATGAATCGAATCATGATTCATGAATCACGAATCATGAATCGAATCATGATTCATGAATCGAATCATGATTCATGAATCATGAATCATGAATCGAATCATGATTCCTAAATCATGAATCATGAATCGAATCATGATTCATGAATCATGAATCATGAATCGAATCATGATTCATAAATCATGATCATGAATCGAATCATGATTCATGAATCATGAATCATGAATCGAATCAATGATTCATAAATCATGAATCATAAATCGAATCATGATTCATGAATCATGAATCATGAATCAAATCATGATTCATGAATCGAATCATGATTCGATTCATGATTCATGATTCATGAATCAGGAATCATGAATCGAATCATGATTCATGAATCACGAATCATGAATCGAATCATGATTCATGAATCACGAATCATGAATCGAATCATGATTCATGAATCGAATCATGATTCATGAATCATGAATCATAATTCAAATCATGATTCATGAATCATGAATCATGAATCGAATCATGATTCATGAATCATGAATCATGAATCGAATCATGATTCATGAATCACGAATCATGAATCGAATCATGATTCATTAATCGAATCATTATTCATGAATGGAATCATGATTCATGAATCATGAATCATGAATCGAATCATGATTTATGAATCGAATCATGATTCATGAATCGAATCATGAATCGAATCATGATTCATAAATCATGAATCATGAATCGAATCATGATTCATAAATCATGAATCATGAATCGAATCATGATTCATGAATCATGAGTCATGAATCGAATCATGATTCATAAATCATGAATCATGAATCGAATCATGATTCATGAATCATGAATCATGAATCGAATCATGATTCATGAATCATGAATCATGAATCGAATCATGATTCATGAATCGAATCATGATTCATGAATCACGAATCATGAATCGAATCATGATTCATGAATCGAATCATGATTCATGAATCATGAATCATGAATCGAATCATGATTCATGAATCACGAATCATGAATCGAATCATGATTCATGAATCGAATCATGATTCATGAATCATGAATCATGAATCGAATCATGATTCCTAAATCATGAATCATGAATCGAATCATGATTCATGAATCATGAATCATGAATCGAATCATGATTCATAAATCATTGAATCATGAATCGAATCATGATTCATGAATCATGAATCATGAATCGAATCATGATTCATAAATCATGAATCATAAATCGAATCATGATTCATGAATCATGAATCATGAATCAAATCATGATTCATGAATCGAATCATGATTCGATTCATGATGCATGATTCATGAATCAGGAATCATGAATCGAATCATGATTCATGAATCACGAATCATGAATCGAATCATGATTCATGAATCGAATCATGATTCATGAATCATGAATCATGAATCGAATCATGATTCATAAATCATGAATCATGAATCGAATCATGATTCATGAATCATGAATCATGAATCGAATCATGAATTCATGAATCATGAATCATGAATCGAATCATGATTCATGAATCATGAATCATGAATCGAATCATGATTCATAGAATCATGAATCATGAATCGAATCATGATTCATGAATCACGAATCATGAATCGAATCATGATTCATTAATCGAATCATGATTCATGAATGGAATCATGATTCATGAATCATGAATCATGAATCGAATCATGATTTATGAATCGAATCATGATTCATGAATCGAATCATGAATCGAATCATGATTCATAAATCATGAATCATGAATCGAATCATGATTCATAAATCATGAATCGAATCATGATTCATGAATCATGAGTCATGAATCGAATCATGATTCATAAATCATGAATCATGAATCGAATCATGATTCATGAATCATGAATCATGAAATCGAATCATGATTCATAAATCATGAATCATTAATCGAATCGTGATTCATGAATCGAATCATGATTCATGAATCGAATCATGATTCATGAATCATGAATCATGAATCGAATCATGATTCATGAATCGAATCATGATTCATGAATCGAATCATGAATCGAATCATGATTCATGAATCATGAATCATGAATCGATCATGATTCATAAATCATGAATCATGAATCGAACATGATTCATGAATCATGAATCATGAATCGAATAATGATTCATGAATCATGAATCATGAATCGAATCATGATTCATGAATCGAATCATGATCATGAAATCATGAATCATGAAATCGAATCATGAATCAGAATCATGATTCATGAATCGAATCATGATTCATGAATGATGAATCATGAATCGAATCATGATTCATAAATCATGAATCATGAATCGAATCATGATTCATGAATCATGAATCATGAATCGAATCATGATTCATGAATCATGAATCATGAATCGAATCATGATTCATGAATCATGAATCATGAATCGAATCATGATTCATGAATCATGAATCATGAATCGAATCATGATTCATGAATCGAATCATGATTCATGAATCTGAATCATGATTCATGAATCATGAATCATGAATCGAATCATGATTCATGAATCGAATCATGATTCATGAATCGAATCATGAATCGAATCATGATTCATAAATCATGAAGTATGAATCGAATCATGATTCATGAATCATGAATCATGAATCGAATCATGATTCATGAATCGAATCATGATTCATGAATCATGAATCATGAATCGAATCATGATTCATGAATCGAATCATGATTCATGAATCATGAATCATGAATCGAATCATGATTCATGAATCGAATCATGATTCATGAATCGAATCATGAATCGAATCATGATTCATAAATCATGAATCATGAATCGAATCATGATTCATGAATCATGAATCATGAATCGAATCATGATTCATGAATCATGAATCATGAATCGAATCATGATTCATGAATCGAATCATGATTTATAAATCACGAATCATGAATCGAATCATGATTCATGAATCGAATCATGATTCATGAATCATGAATCATGAATCGAATCATGATTCATGAATCACGAATCATGAATCGAATCATGATTCATGAATCGAATCATGATTCATGAATCATGAATCATGAATCGAATCATGATTCATGAATCGAATCATGATTCATGAATCATGAATCATGAATCGAATCATGATTCCTAAATCATGAATCATGAATCGAATCATGATTCATGAATCATGAATCATGAATCGAATCATGATTCATAAATCATGAATCATGAATCGAATCATGATTCATGAATCATGAATCATGAATCGAATCATGATTCATAAATCATGAATCATAAATCGAATCATGATTCATGAATCATGAATCATGAATCGAATCATGATTCATGAATCGAATCATGATTCGATTCATGATTCATGATTCATGAATCAGGAATCATGAATCGAATCATGATTCATGAATCACGAATCATGAATCGAATCATGATTCATGAATCGAATCATGATTCATGAATCATGAATCATGAATCAAATCATGATTCATAAATCATGAATCATGAATCATGAATCGAATCATGATTAATGAATCATGAATCATGAATCGAATCATGATTCATGAATCATGAATCATGAATCGAATCATGATTCATGAATCATGAATCATGAATCGAATCATGATTCATGAATCATGAATCATGAATCGAATCATGATTCATGAATCAAGAATCATGAATCGAATCATGATTCATTAATCGAATCATGATTCATGAATGGAATCATGATTCATGAATCATGAATCATGAATCGAATCATGATTCATGAATCATGAATCATGAATCGAATCATGATTCATGAATCATGAATCATGAATCGAATCATGATTCATGAATCACGAATCATGAATCGAATCATGATTCATTAATCGAATCATGATTCATGAATGGAATCATGATTCATGAATCATGAATCATGAATCGAATCATGATTTATGAATCGAATCATGATTCATGAATCGAATCATGAATCGAATCATGATTCATAAATCATGAATCATGAATCGAATCATGATTCATAAATCATGAATCATGAATCGAATCATGATTCATGAATCATGAATCATGAATCGAATCATGATTCATAAATCATGAATCATGAATCGAATCATGATTCATGAATCATGATCATGAATCGAATCATGATTCAAGAATCATGATTCATGAATCGAATCATGATTCATGAATCGAATCATGATTCATGAATCACGAATCATGAATCGAATCATGATTCATGAATCGAATCATGATTCATGAATCATGATTTATGAATCGAATCATGATTCATGAATCGAATCATGAATCGAATCATGATTCATGATCATGAATCATGAATCGAATCATGATTCCTAAATCATGAATCATGAATCGAATCATGATTCATGAATCATGAATCATGAATCGAATCATGATTCCCTAAATCATGAATCATGAATCGAATCATGATTCATGAATCATGAATCATGAATCGAATCATGATTCATAAATCATGAATCATAAATCGAATCATGATTCATGAATCATGAATCATGAATCAAATCATGATTCATGAATCGAATCATGATTCGATTCATGATTCATGATTCATGAATCAGGAATCATGAATCGAATCATGATTCATGAATCACGAATCATGAATCGAATCATGATTCATGAATCGAATCATGATTCATGAATCATGAATCATGAATCGAATCATGATTCATAAATCATGAATCATGAATCGAATCATGATTCATGAATCATGAATCATGAATCGAATCATGATTCATGAATCATGAATCATGAATCGAATCATGATTCATGAATCACGATCATGAATCGAATCATGATTCATTAATCGAATCATGATTCATGAATGGAATCATGATTTCATGAATCATGAATCATGAATCGAATCATGATTTATGAATCGAATCATGATTCATGAATCGAATCATGAATCGAATCATGATTCATAAATCATGAATCATGAATCGAATCATGATTCATAAATCATGAATCGAATCATGAATCGAATCATGATTCATAAATCATGAATCATGAATCGAATCATGATTCATAAATCATGAATCGAATCATGATTCATGAATCATGAGTCATGAATCGAATCATGATTCATAAATCATGAATCATGAATCGAATCATGATTCATGAATCATAATTCATGAATCGAATCATGATTCATAAATCATGAATCATTAATCGAATCGTGATTCATGAATCGAATCATGATTCATGAATCGAATCATGATTCATGAATCATGAATCATGAATCGAATCATGATTCATGAATCGAATCATGATTCATGAATCGAATCATGAATCGAATCATGATTCATGAATCATGAATCATGAATCGAATTATGATTCATAAATCATGAATCATGAATCGAATCATGATTCATGAATCATGAATCATGAATCGAATAATGATTCATGAATCATGAATCATGAATCGAATATGATAATAATCAGAATCATGATTCATGAATCGAATCATGATTCATGAATCACGAATCATGAATCGAATCATGATTCATGAATCGAATCATGATTCATGAATGATGAATCATGAATCGAATCATGATTCATAAATCATGAATCATGAATCGAATCATGATTCATGAATCATGAATCATGAATCGAATCATGATTCATGAATCATGAATCATGAATCGAATCATGATTCATGAATCATGAATCATGAATCGAATCATGATTCATGAATCGAATCATGATTCATGAATCATGAATCATGAATCGAATCATGATTCATGAATCGAATCATGATTCATGAATCGAATCATGAATCGAATCATGATTCCTAAATCATGAATCATGAATCGAATCATGATTCATGAATCATAAATCATGAATCGAATCATGATTCCTAATCATGAATCATGAATCGAATCAATGATTCATGATCATGAATCATGAATCGAATCATGATTCATAAATCATGAATCATGAATCGAATCAAGATTCCATGAATCGAATCATGATTCATGAATCATGATTCACATTCATGAATCATGATTCGATTCATGAATCTTGATTCGATTCATGATTCATGATTTATGAATCATGATTCGATTCATGATTCATGATTCATGAATCATGATTCGATTCATGATTCTGATTAGGAATCATGATTCGATTCATGATTTATGATTCATGAATCATGATTCGATTCATGATTCATGATTTAGGAATCATGATTCGATTCATGATTCGATTCATGAATCATGATTCGATTCATGAATCATGATTCGATTCATGATTCATGATTCATGAATCATGATTCGATTCATGAATCATGATTCGATTCATGATTCATGATTCATGAATCATGATTCGATTCATGATTCATGAATTCATGAATCATGATTCGATTCATGATTCATGATTCATGAATCATGATTCGATTCATGATTCATGATTTATGAATCATGATTCGATTCATGATTCATCATTCATGAATCATGATTCGATTCATGAATCATGATTCGATTCATGATTCGTGATTCATGAATCATGATTCGATTCATGAATCATGATTCGATCATGATTCATGATTCATGAATCATTATTCGATTCATGATTCATGATTCATGAATCATGATTCGATTCATGATTCATGATTTATGAATCATAATTCGATTCATGATTCATGATTCATGAATCATGATTCGATTCATGATTCGATTCATGAATCATGATTCGATTCATGAATCATGATTCGATTCATGATTCATGATTCATGAATCATGAATTCGATTCATGAATCATGATTCGATTCAATGAATCACGATTCGATAATGATTCATGATTTATGAATCATGATTCGATTCATGAATTATGATTCATGAATCATGATTCGATTCATGATTCATGATTTATGAATCATGATTCGATTCATGACTCATGATTCATGAATCATGATTCGATTCATGATTTATGAATCATGATTCGATTCATGATTCATGATTTATGAATCATGATTCGATTCATGATTCGATTCATGATTTATGAATCATGATTCGATTCATGATTCATGATTTATGAATCATGATTCGATTCATGATTCGATTCATGAATCATGATTCGATTCATACAATCATGATTCGATTCATGATTCATGATTCATGAATCATGATTCCATTCATGAATCATGATTCGATTAATGAATCATGATTCGATTCATGATTCGTGATTCATGAATCATGATTCGATTCATGATTCATGATTCATGAATCATGATTCGATTCATGATTCATGATTCATGAATCATGATTCGATTCATGATTCATGATTTATGAATCATGATTCGATTCATGATTCATGATTCATGAATCATGATTCGATTCATGAATCATGATTCGATTCATGATTCGTGATTCATGAATCATGATTCGATCATGATTCCTGATTCATGAATCATGAATCATGAATCGAATCATGATTCGATTCATGAATTCATGATTGATTCATGATTCATGATTCATGAATCATGATTCGATTTATGATTCATGATTTATGAATCATGATTCGATTCATGATTCATGATTCATGAATCATGATTCGATTCATTGATTCATGATTTAGGAATCATGATTCGATTCATGATTCATGATTCATGAATCATGATTCGATTCATGATTCATGATTTAGGAATCATGATTCGATTCATGATTCATGATTCTATGAATCATGATTCGATTCATGATTCGATTCATGAATCATGATTCGATTCATAAATCATGATTCATGAATCATGATTCGATTCATGAATCATGATTCGATTCATGATTCGTGATTCATGAATCATGATTCGATTCATGAATCATGATTCGATTCATGATTCATGATTCATGAATCATGATTCGATTCATGATTCATGATTCATGAATCATGATTCGATTCATGATCATGATTTATGAATCATGATTCGATTCATGATTCATGATTCATGAATCATGATTCGATTCATGATTCATGATTTATGAATCATGATTCGATTCATGATTCATGATTTATGAATCATGATTCGATTCATGATTCGATTCATGAATCATGATTCGATTCATAAATCATGATTCGATTCATGATTCATGATTCATGAATCATGATTCCATTCATGAATCATGATTCGATTAATGATCATGATTCGATTCATGATTCGTGATTCATGAATCATGATTCGATTCATGATTCATGATTCATGAATCATGATTCGATTCATGATTCATGATTCATGAATACATGATTCGATTCATGATTCATGATTCATGAATCATGATTCCATTCATGAATCATGATTCGATTAATGAATCATGATTCGATTCATGATTCTTGATTCATGAATCATGATTCGATTCATGATTCATGATTCATGAATCATGATTCGATTCATGATTCATGATTCCATGAATCATGATTCGATTCATGATTCATGATTCATGAATCATGATTCGATTCATGATTCATGATTCATTAATCATGATTCGATTCATGATTCATGATTCATGATTTATGAATCATGATTTGATTCATGATTCATGATTCATGAATCATGATTCGATTCATGAATCATGATTCGATTCATGATTCGTGATTCATGAATCATGATTCGATTCATGATTCCTGATTCATGAATCATGAATCATGAATCGAATCATGATTCGATTCATGAATCATGATTCGATTCATGATTCATGATTCATGAATCATGATTCGATTTATGATTCATGATTTATGAATCATGATTCGATTCATGATTCATGATTCATGAATCATGATTCGATTCATGATTCATGATTTATGAATCATGATTCGATTCATGATTCATGATTCATGAATCATGATTCGATTCATGATTCATGATTTAGGAATCATGATTCGATTCATGATTCATGATTCATGAATCATGATTCGATTCATGAATCATGATTCGATTCATGATTCATGATTCATGAATCATGATTCGATTCATGAATCATGATTCGATTCATGATTCGTGATTCATGAATCATGATTCGATTCATGATTCATGATTCAGAATCATGATTCGATTCATGAATCATGATTCGATTCATGATTCGTGATTTATAAATCATGATTCGATTCATGAATCATGATTCGATTCATGATTCATGATTCATGAATCATGATTCGATTCATGATTCATGATTCATGAATCATGATTCGATTCATGATTCATGATTTATGAATCATGATTCGATTCATGATTCGATTCATGAATCATGATTCGATTCATGAATCATGATTCGATTCATGATTCATGATTCATGAATCATGATTCGATTCATGAATCATGATTCGATTCATGATTCATGATTCATGAATCATGATTCGATTCATGAATCATGATTCGATTCCATGATTCATGATTCATGAATCATGATTCGATTCATACTTCATGATTTATGAATCATGATTCGATTCATGATTCGATTCATGAATCATGATTCGATTCATGAATCATGATTCGATCATGATTCATGATTCATGAATCATGATTCGATTCATGAATCATGATTCGATTCATGAATCATGATTCGATTCATGATTCATGATTCATGAATCATGATTCGATTCATGATTCATGATTCATGAATCATGATTCGATTCATGATTCATGATTCATGAATCATGATTCGATTCATGATTCATGATTCATGAATCATGATTCGATTCATGATTCATGATTTATGAATCATGATTCGATTCATGATTCATCATTCATGAATCATGATTCGATTCATGAATCATGATTCGATTCATGATTCGTGATTCATGAATCATGATTCGATTCATGAATCATGATTCGATTCATGATTCATGATTCATGAATCATTATTCGATTCATGATTCATGATTCATGAATCATGATTCGATTCATGATTCATGATTTATGAATCATGATTCGATTCATGATTCATGATTCATGAATCATGATTCGATTCATGATTCGATTCATGAATCATGATTCGATTCATGAATCATGATTCGATTCATGATTCATGATTCATGAATCATGATTCGATTCATGAATCATGATTCGATTCATGAATCACGATTCGATTAATGATTCATGATTTATGAATCATGATTCGATTCATGATTCATGATTCATGAATCATGATTCGATTCATGATTCATGATTTATGAATCATGATTCGATTCATGACTCATGATCATGAATCATGATTCGATTCATGATTTATGAATCATGATTCGATTCATGATTCATGATTTATGAATCATGATTCGATTCATGATTCGATTCATGAATCATGATTCGATTCATAAATCATGATTCGATTCATGATTCATGATTCATGAATCATGATTCCATTCATGAATCATGATTCGATTAATGAATCATGATTCGATTCAATGATTCGTGATTCATGAATCATGATTCGATTCATGATTCATGATTCATGAATCATGATTCGATTCATGATTCATGATTCATGAATCATGATTCGATTCATGATTCATGATTCATGAATCATGATTCGATTCATGATTCATGATTCATGAATCATGATTCGATTCATGATTCATGATTTATGAATCATGATTCGATTCATGATTCATGATTCATGAATCATGATTCGATTCATGAATCATGATTCGATTCATGATTCGTGATTCATGAATCATGATTCGATTCATGATTCCTGATTCATGAATCATGCATCATGAATCGAATCATGATTCGATTCATGAATCATGATTTGATTCATGATTCATGATTCATGAATCATGATTCTGATTTTATGATTCATGATTTATGAATCATGATTCGATTCATGATTCATGATTCATGAATCATGATTCGATTCATGATTCATGATTTATGAATCATGATTCGATTCATGATTCATGATTCATGAATCATGATTCGATTCATGATTCATGATTTAGGAATCATGATTCGATTCATGATTCATGATTCATGAATCATGATTCGATTCATGAATCATGATTCGATTCATGATTCGTGATTCATGAATCATGATTCGATTCATGATTCATGATTCATGAATCATGATTCGATTCATGAATCATGATTCGATTCATGATTCGTGATTCATGAATCATGATTCGATTCATGAATCATGATTCGATTCATGATTCATGATTCATGAATCATGATTCGATTCATGATTCATGATTCATGAATCATGATTCGATCATGATTCATGATTTATGAATCATGATTCGATTCATGACTCATGATTACATGAATCATGATTCGATTCATGATTCATGATTTATGAATCATGATTCGATTCATGATTCATGATTTATGAATCATGATTCGATTCATGATTCGATTCATGAATCATGATTCGATTCATAATCATGATTCGATTCATGATTCATGATTCATGAATCATGATTCCATTCATGAATAATGATTCGATTAATGAATCATGATTCGATTCATGATTCGTGATTCATGAATCATGATTCGATTCATGATTCATGATTCATGAATCATGATTCGATTCATGATTCATGATTCATGAATCATGATCTTGAATTATGATTCATGATTCATGAATCATGATTCGATTCATGAATCATGATTCGATTCATGATTCGTGATTCATGAATCATGATTCGATTCATGATTCGTGATTCATGAATCATGATTCGATTCATGATTCCTGATTCATGAATCATGAATCATGAATCGAATCATGATTCGATTCATGAATCATGATTTGATTCATGATTCATGATTCATGAATCATGATTCGATTTATGATTCATGATTTATGAATCATGATTCGATTCATGATTCATGATTCATGAATCATGATTCGATTCATGATTCATGATTTATGAATCATGATTCGATTCATGATTCATGATTCATGAATCATGATTCGATCATGATTCATGATTTAGGAATCATGATTCGATTCATGATTCATGATTCATGAATCATGATTCGATTCATGAATCATGATTCGATTCATGATTCGTGATTCATGAATCATGATTCGATTCATTGATTCATGATTCATGAATCATGATTCGATTCATGAATCATGATATCGATTCATGATTCGTGATTTATGAATCATGATTCGATTCATGAATCATGATTCGATTCATGATTCATGATTCATGAATCATGATTCGATTCCATGATTCATGATTCATGAATCATGATTCGATTCATGATTCATGATTTATGAATCATGATTCGATTCATGATTCGATTCATGAATCATGATTCGATTCATGAATCATGATTCGATTCATGATTCATGATTCATGAATCATGATTCGAGTTCATGATTCATGATTCATGAATCATGATTCGATTTCATGATTCATGATTCATGAATCATGATTCGATTCATGAATCATGATTCGATTCATGATTCATGATTCATGAATCATGATTCGATTCATACTTCATGATTCATGAATCATGATTCGATTCATGATTCATGATTCATGAATCATGATTCGATTCATACTTCATGATTCATGAATCATGATTCGATTCATGATTCATGATTCATGAATCACGATTCGATTCATGATTCATGATTTATGAATCATGATTCGATTCAATGATTCATGAATTATGATTCGATTCATGAATCATGATTCGATTCATGATTCATGATTCATGAATCATGATTCGATTCATGAATCATGATTCGATCATGATTCATGATTCATGATTCATGATTCGATTCATGATTCATGATTCATGAATCATGATTCGATTCATGATTCATGATTTATGAATCATGATTCGATTCATGATTCATGATTCATGAATCATGATTCGATTCATGAATCATGATTCGATTCATGAATCATGATTCGATTCATGAATCATGATTCGATTCATGAATCATGATTCGATTCATGATTCATGATTCATGAATCATGATTCGATTCATGATTCATGATTTATGAATCATGATTCGATTCATGATTCATGATTCATGAATCATGATTCGATTCATGATTCATGATTTATGAATCATGATTCGATTCATGATTCATGAATTTATGAATCATGATTCGATTCATGATTCATGATTCATGAATCATGATTCGATTCATGACTCATGATTCATGAATCATGATTCGATTCATGATTCATGATTTATGAATCATGATTCGATTCATGATTCATGATTTATGAATCATAATTCGATTCATGAATCATGATTCGATTCATGATTCATGATTCATGAATCATGATTTGATTCATGATTAATGATTCATGAATCATGATTCATGATTCGATCATGATTAATGATTCATGAATCATGATTCGATTCATGAATCATGATTCGATTCATGATTTACGATTCATGAATGATGATTCGATTCATGATTCATGATTCATGAATGATGATTCGATTCATGATTTGTGATTCATGAATCATGATTCGATTCATGAATCATGATTTGATTCATGATTCATGATTCATGAATCATGATTGATTCATGAATCATGATTCGATTTATGAATCATGATTCGATTCATGATTCATGATTCATGAATCATGATTCCATTCATGAATCATGATTTGATTCATGATTCATGATTCATTACATGATTCATGATTCATGATTCAATTCATGATTCATGATTCAATTCATGATTCGTGATTCATGATTCAATTCATGATTCAATTCATGATTCATGATTCAATTCATGATTCATGATACATGATTCAATTTATGATTCATTTCATGATTCATGATTCATGATTCAATTCATGATTCATGATTTAATTCATGATTCATGATTTAATTCATGATTCATGATTCAATTCATGATTCATTAATGATTCATGATTTATGATTCAATTCATGATTTATGATTCGATTCATGATTCATGATTCATGAATCATGATTCGATTCATGATTAATGATTCATGAATCATGATTCATGATTCGATTCATGATTAATGATTCATGAATCATGATTCGATTCATGAATCTTGATTCGATTCATGATTTATGATTCATGAATGATGATTCGATTCATGATTCATGAATGATGATTCGATTCATGATTTGTGGATTATGAATCATGATTCGATTCATGAATCATGATTTGATTCATGATTCATGATTCATGAATCATGATTTGATTCATGATTTGTGATTCATGAATTATGATTCGATTCATGAATCATGATTTGATTCATGATTCATGATTTATGAATCATGATTCGATTCATGAATCATGATTCGATTCATGATTCATGATTTATGAATCATGATTCGATTCATGATTCATGATTTATGAATCATGATTCGATTCATGATTCATGATTCATGAATCATGATTCGATTCATGATTCGATTCATGAATCATGATTCGATTTATGAATCATGATTCGATTCATGAATCATGATTAGATTCATGATTCATGATTTATGAATCATGATTCGATTCATGATTCATGATTTATGAATCATGATTCGATTCATGACTCATGATTCATGAATCATGATTTGATTCATGATTCATGATTTATGAATCATGATTCGATTCATGATTCGATTCATGAATCATGATTCGATTCATGAATCATGATTCAATTCATGATTCATGATTCATGAATCATGATTCGATTCATGATTAATGATTCATGAATCATGATTCATGATTCAATTTATGATTAATGATTCATGAATCATGATTCGATTCATGAATCATGATTCGATTCATGATTTACGATTCATGAATGATGATTCGATTCATGATTCATGATTCATGAATGATGATTCGATTCATGATTTGTGATTCATGAATCATGATTCGATTCATGAATCATGATTTGATTCATGATTCATGATTCATGAATCATGATTTGATTCATGATTTGTGATTCATGAATCATGATTCGATTCATGAATCATGATTTGATTCATGATTAATGATTTATGAATCATGATTCGATTCATGAATCATGATTCGATTCATGATTCATGATTTATGAATCATGATTCGATTCATGATTCATGATTTATGAATCATGATTCGATTCATGATTCATGATTTGATTCATGATTCATGATTTATGAATCATGATCGATCATGATTCATGATTTGATTCATGATTCATGATTTATGAATCATGATTCGATTCATGAATCATGATTCGATTCATGAATCATGATTCGATTCATGATTCATGATTTATGAATCATGATTCGATTCATGATTCATGATTTATGAATCATGTTTCGATTCATGATTCATGATTCATGAATCATGATTCGATTCATGATTCGATTCATGAATCATGATTCGATTCATGATTCGATTCATGAATCATGATTCGATTCATGAATCATGATTCGATTCATGATTCATGATTTATGAATCATGATTCGATTCATGAATCATGATTAGATTCATGATTCATGATTTATGAATCATGATTCGATTCATGATTCATGATTTATGAATCATGATTCGATTCCATGACTCATGATTCATGAATCATGATTCGATTCATGATTCATGATTATGAATCATGATTTGATTCATGATTCGATTCATGAATCATGATTCGATTCATGAATCATGATTCGATTCATGATTCATGATTCATGAATCATGATTCGATTCATGATTAATGATTCATGAATCATGATTCATGATTCGATTCATGATTAATGATTCATGAATCATGATTCGATTCATGAATCATGATTCGATTCATGATTTACGATTCATGAATGATGATTCGATTCATGATTCATGATTCATGAATGATGATTCGATTCATGATTTGTGATTCATGAATCATGATTCGATTCATGAATCATGATTTGATTCATGATTCATGATTCATGAATCATGATTTGATTCATGATTGTGATTCATGAATCATGATTCGATTCATGAATCATGATTTGATCATGATTAATGATTTATGAATCATGATTCGATTCATGAATCATGATTCGATTCATGATTCATGATTTATGAATCATGATTCGATTCATGATTCATGATTTTATGAATCATGATTCGATACATGATTCATGATTTGATTCATGATTCATGATTTATGAATCATGATTTGATTCATGAATCATGATTCGATTCATGATTCATGATTTATGAATCATGATTCGATTCATGATTCATGATTTATGAATCATGATTCGATTCATGATTCATGATTCATGAATCATGATTTGATTCATGATTCGATTCATGAATCATGATTCGATTCATGAATCATGATTCGATTCATGATTCATGATTTTATGAATCATGATTCGATTCATGAATCATGATTAGATTCATGATTCATGATTTATGAATCATGATTCGATTCATGATTCATGATTTATGAATCATGATTCGATTCATGATTCATGATTCATGAATCATGATTCGATTCATGATTCATGATTTATGAATCATGATTTGATTCATGATTCGATTCATGAATCATGATTTGATTCATGATTCATGATTTATGAATCATGATTCGATTCATGATTCATGATTCATGAATCATGATTCGATTCATGATTCATGATTTTATGAATCATGATTCGATTCATGATTCATGATTCATGAATCATGATTCGATTCATGATTCATGATTTAGGAATCATGATTCGATTCATGATTCATGATTCATGAATCATGATTCGATTCATGATTCATGATTTAGGAATCATGATTCGATTCATGATTCATGATTCATGAATCATGATTCGATTCATGAATCATGATTCGATTCATGATTCGTGATTCATGAATCATGATTCGATTCATGATTCATGATTCATGAATCATGATTCATGAATCATGAATCATGAATCGAATCATGATTCATGAATCGAATCATGAATCGAATCATGATTCATAAATCATGAATCATGATTCGATTCATGATTCATGATTTAGGAATCATGATTCGATTCATGATTCATGATTCATGAATCATGATTCGATTCATGAATCATGATTCGATTCATGATTCGTGATTCATGAATCATGATTCGATTCATGATTCATGATTCATGAATCATGATTCGATTCATGAATCATGATTCGATTCATGATTCGTGATTATGAATCATGATTCGATTCATGAATCATGATTCGATTCATGATTCATGATTCATGAATCATGATTCGATTCATGATTCATGATTCATGAATCATGATTCGATCATGATTCATGATTTATGAATCATGATTCGATTCATGATTCGATTCATGAATCATGATTCGATTCATGAATCATAATTCGATTCATGATTCATGATTCATGAATCATGATTCGATTCATGAATCATGATTCGATTCATGAATCATGATTCGATTCATGATTCATGATTCATGAATCATGATTCGATTCATGATTCATGATTCATGAATCATGATTCGATTCATGATTCATGATTCATGAATCATGATTCGATTCATGATTCATGATTTATGAATCATGATTCGATTCATGATTCATCATTCATGAATCATGATTCGATTCATGAATCATGATTCGATTCATGATTCGTGATTCATGAATCATGATTCGATTCATGAAATCATGATTCGATTCATGATTCATGATTCATGAATCATTATTCGATTCATGATTCATGATTCATGAATCATGATTCGATCATGATTCATGATTTATGAATCATGATTCGATTCATGATTCATGATTCATGAATCATGATTCGATTCATGATTCGATTCATGAATCATGATTCGATTCATGAATCATGATTCGATTCATGATTCATGATTCATGAATCATGATTCGATTCATGAATCATGATTCGATTCATGAATCACGATTCGATTAATGATTCATGATTTATGAATCATGATTCGATTCATGATTCGATTCATGAATCATGATTCGATTCATGAATCATGATTCGATTCATGATTCATGATTCATGAATCATGATTCGATTCATGAATCATGATTCGATTCATGAATCATGATTCGATTCATGATTCATGATTCATGAATCATGATTCGATTCATGATTCATGATTCATGAATCAATGATTCGATTCATGAATCATGATTCATGAATCTGATTCGATTCATGATCATGATTTATGAATCATGATTCGATTCATGATTCATCATTCATGAATCATGATTCGATTCATTAATCATGATTCGATTCATGATTCGTGATTCATGAATCATGATTCGATTCATGAATCATGATTCGATTCATGATTCATGATTCATGACTCATTATTCGATTCATGATTCATGATTCATGAATCATGATTCGATTCATGATTCATGATTCATGAATCATGATTCGATTCATGATTCGATTCATGAATCATGATTCGATTCAGAATCATGATTCGATTCATGATTCATGATTCATGAATCATGATTCGATTCATGAATCATGATTCGATTCATGAATCACGATTCGATTAATGATTCATGATTTATGAATCATGATTCGATTCATGATTCATGATTCATGAATCATGATTCGATTCATGATTCATGATTTATGAATCATGATTCGATTCATGACTCATGATTCATGAATCATGATTCGATTCATGATTTATGAATCATGATTCGATTCATGATTCATGATTTATGAATCATGATTCGATTCATGATTCGATTCATGAATCATGATTCGATTCATAAATCATGATTCGATTCATGAATCATGAATCGAATCATGATTCATGAATCATGAATCATGATTCGATTAATGAATCATGATTCGATTCATGATTCGTGATTCATGAATCATGATTCGATTCATGATTCATGAATCATGATTCGATTCATGATTCATGATTCATGAATCATGATTCGAATCATGATTCATGATTCATGAATCATGATTCGATTCATGATTCATGATTTATGAATCATGATTCGATTCATGATTCATGATTCATGAATCATGATTCGATTCATGAATCATGATTCGATTCATGATTCGTGATTCATGAATCATGATTCGATTCATGATTCCTGATTCATGAATCATGAATCATGAATCGAATCATGATTCGATTCATGAATCATGATTTGATTCATGATTCATGATTCATGAATCATGATTCGATTCATGATTCATGATTTCTGAATCATGATCGATTCAGAAATTCATGATTCATGAATCATGATTCGATTCATGATTCATGATTCATGATTCGATCATGATTCATGATTCATGAATCATGATTCGATTCATGATTCATGATTTAGGAATCATGATTCGATTCATGATTCATGATTCATGAATCATGATTCGATTCATGAATCTGATTCGATTCATGATTCGTGATTCATGAATCATGATTCGATTCATGATTCATGATTCATGAATCATGATTCGATTCATGAATCATGATTCGATTCATGATTCGTGATTCATGAATCATGATTCGATTCATGAATCATGATTCGATTCGAATCATGATTCATGAATCATGATTCGATTCATGATTCATGATCATGAATCATGATTCGATCATGATTCATGATTTATGAATCATGATTCGATTCATGACTCATGATTCATGAATCATGATTCGATTCATGATTCATGATTTATGAATCATGATTCGATTCATGATTCAATGATTCTATGAATCATGATTCGATTCATGATTCCGATTCATGAATCATGATTCGATTCATGAATCATGATTCGATTCATGATTCATGATTCATGAATCATGAATTCGATTCATGATTCATGATTCAATGAATCATGATTCGATTCATGATTCTATGATTCATGAATCATGATTCGATTCATGATTCATGATTCATGAATCATGATTCGATTCATGATTCATGATTCATGAATCATGATTCGATTCATGAATTCATGAATCATGATTCTGATTAGATTCATGATTCATGAATCATGATTCGATTCATGATTCATGATTCATGATTCGATGATTATGATTCATGATTCATGATTCATGATCCTGATCGATTCATGAATCATGATTCGATTCATGATTCATGATTCATGAATCATGATTCGATTCATGATTCCTGATTCATGAATCATGAATCATGAATCGAATCATGATTCGATTCATGAATCATGATGCGATTTCTGATTCATGAATCATGATTCGATTTATGATTCATGATTTATGAATCATGATTCGATTCATGATTCATGATTCATGAATCATGATTCGATTCATGATTCATGATTTATGAATCATGATTCGATTCATGAATTCATAGATTCATGAA